>NC_040023.1:35471607-35539412 GCF_000972845.2 Larimichthys crocea
TTGGATGAGAGTAGACAGCTCTGGCCTCGAACAACAGTACGGCCCTCAGAAAGCTACTCCACCTCAGAGATCAAGACTCCCCTGGAGGGCAGAAGCCTCATTGTGTGTGTGTGTGTTTGTGTGTGTATGTGTGTGTGTGTGTGTGTGTGTGTGTGTGTGTGTGTGTTAGTAAAAGTTAAGTATTTATCATAAAGGTAGTTATAAGTTAGTATAAAATAAATATTACAATTAAAGTGATCAATACTATCTTAGCACAATGCCCATTAGTACTTGTTCTGGAGTATTGTTTTTCCATTGAATACTACTTGTCGACCTTATATAAATATACATACTAATACATAATCCATTCATGTTTAACAGTTAACAGTAACAATTTTACCCTATATATAGAAACTGTACTGTATGTTATTGTCCATGTATATGTATATATGAATATCATGTATATTAGCTGTACATAACTTTGTTTAGCCTTGTTTGCTCTCCTACATTGAGATGTATGTCTACTGTACTGTATCTTATTGTCCATGTATTGTTTATATATATATTTTATATTATTTATATATGTATTTCATACCTTCTTACCTGCGTATGATATTTGTTTTTGTATCTTTGTTTAGCCTTGCTGTTCTTTTTTAAAGCTGTATGTCTTCAAGTGTCCTCCTGTTCATATGTGCTATGCTGGTTTCATGTATTCAAACATACTTTGCTGATTCTGGTTGTGGTGAGATTGTTGATTTATAGCTATAGTTTCCCAAAGTGAAGACTGCATTTCAGTCTCAAGTTTTAATATTGGAGATAAGTCCTTTTAATAAACATAAGGCTCAAGGATGAATGTTCATTGTAATAAGGAGCTAATGAGGAGATTTATTGCTTATTGCTATTGTTTTGTTTGTTCCTCTGTGTTCATCTTTCTGCCTGTAATGATGGTCTGTGGGAGTTCCCATGGGAGTATAATATGACTCAATGTTTTTAGGCAAAGATAAAGAATGCACATGACAGAAAGAAAGAAAAAAAAAACCCACGCCATCTGTGTGTATGAAGCATCTTATAAAAATAAATCATGTAAACTTATGGAAAACCATTCAGCAGTGCTCCAATTTGTCAGTCGGAATTTATTTAAAAGGCAAACACAAGAAACACTGAAAGGATGAAATTCCAGCCACCTTGTTTTTCGGGACGCTACACGGCTCGCCAATTTGTCAGCTCCACTCCAAAATAGTTCACAAAAGGGCATGCAGGCCTATAAAACCTCCCACACCGAGGAGAGATCCTGGTGAAAGCGGCATACAGTAGCTCCTGTGCCCCCCCCACCACCCCTCTCCTCCTCCTCCTCACCTCCTCCTCCTCCCTACTCCATGACTAAGTGATTTAGCCAGCTCTGGTGCAGGCCGCCTCCCACTTACAATGCCTCCCTGGGTTAGTGACAGAGCGGGGAGGGTGGCAGTGAAAGAGAGAAAACCCATTTACAATGCGGCTTACACACGGCCGTCCCCCCACAGACGGCGCCCATCCTTGGATTGATGTGTGGTATGCATAGTTTTTGGGTGCAATTTTGGCACCAGAGAGAGGGAGAAAGAAAGAGAGGGGCAAGTCTGTGTATGTCGAAAGGTTTAGGAGGGAGGGGGGTCCGGGGCTCAGGCTGTCTGTTCTCTCGCCCTCTCTTTGAGTCAATAGTGTTCCGGCAGCTGAGGTTCTTTGAGAGGAACAATCTGGAAGGTTTTGTCAGAGTGCCAAGCAGCTGCTGTTTTCTGGCGAGGTTCTTTCATGGACCACAAGCCTGGAGTGGGCTGGTGAATACAGACGCAACCCTCCCACCCTTTCTCCTCCTCCTCATCATCACCCACCACCGCCCCTACCTTCCTCCAATCCCCCCCTAAAACTACCCTTCACCCTGGAAGCCCTCCCCTGCACAATGCCAGATGAAGAGTGGCACAGAGGAACATGAAGAGAGCAAAGAGAGTGTTGTTATTGTGCGCTACCCTACGCTCTGTCACCCGGGGTACCGTCCTTCAACCCCCGAACAATGCTTTCATGAGGTATGTGAAGATCCTTTCGTAAGACAAACACAGATGTTAAATAGAGTATTAAAATACACGCCACAAAATATAGCTCAGACATATTGGCACCTGTGATCACATCTTTACAACCTGATGTGTGGGTGGACATTTGAATTTTTCTTTATATATAACAGATCACAATAAAACCACAAGCCTGATTCAGGTTAGATTGGAAGAGGCCGATTACAGCAGAGCCTCTTGTATTACTCCTGAGTGTGATTTTCATTAGCAGAGCAGCGAGTTTGCATTTGCTCCCTTTCTGTCATTGATTCAGTTAGTGAGATCAGTAACACACACACTGCCTCCCTTCTTCATATAGGGCTCCTGTTACAACATTACATTCACTAGACTATAACTTAACAGTATGTCATTCTATTCGAGCAGCTACACCAGAGAAGGACACTGCTGGCTCCCTTCTTCCCTTCGCCCAGTTGTCGGTGTGGCAGGTGCAGCGGTGAACCTGCACTGGTTGGCTCTGGGCTGGTGTTTGGCTTCAGTTTCCGACAGGCGTCTCCTGTTTAGCTGCTGTCTGAAGGCACCAGGTTCCCCGTGGTGTCCAGCTGCATGCACTTACACGTGCAAGCCGACACTGGGCACTCTGTGTGGTCTCTGTAACGGACACGTGCACGCCAATTAACAACAACAGCATGTAGACAAGAAGCAATGTGTACACAATGGATAATACAGAAGCAGGTCAGTGTACCATCTCCTCACTGAATAAATAAATGGAGATCATTGGATGTTGAAGGAATGTGGCTCTAATTTCTACTTTTACACTTTTGCTTTAGTCACCCAGAAATAAAAATAAAGCCAAGAAAAAAAAGACTTTCCACATGACTTTATCGGTTTAAATTAAATGTAAAGTAAACAAGGTGGATTAGTTTTTCCCTTACAGAGGACGCCATGATGGCCTTCTAACCAACCAGTTTATATTGGAAAACAGAGTCATCCATCTTAAGCAGGAAGCCATCAGGACCTCAAGATCTGTAACTTATCAGGGTGGGGCTGACTTAGGGCGAGAGGCGGACTACACCCTGGACAAGTCGCCAGTTCATCACAGGGCACATTCATATCTATGGGCAATTTAGAGTCACCAGTTAACCTGACTGAGTGAAGAAGCCGGAGTACCCAGAGAGAGAGGACAGGCCTCGGCCGAGGTTCATGACAGCAACCTTCTTGTTGTGAGGCGACCCCCTCTGTATGCTCTTAGCATATGCCTGATTGTTTTGATATCAACACTTCGATCGACAATCCAATGACGAAGGTGAAGGTGGATAGACCATAACAGGAACCAAGTGCACCTCTGCTCACCTGAACCAGCTGAGCATGTGGCCGGCGTGGCCTCCGTGTCGACAGTTGTGACACCAGGTGAACCAGTTGTTGAACTGAGCAAGTTTGTTCTCCCTCGTTAGGTCCACCTTCTCGTCCGACTTCCCCGTTCCTGCCAGAAAAGGTTTATCCATAAGTCAATATTAACAATCAATAAACTTTGAATGTCACCGTTGGCATGATTGACATCACGACAATAAAGACACTGAATTGGCCACTGAGCTACCAGGTGCAACTGCCGCTAAATGCTGATCAAAGTCCACACATCCTCCCCCCTACAAATGCTCGTTTAGGTATTATAGACACTTAAGCTGCTCCAAGATGCCAGCCCAGTCTCCACACAGGCCACTTTACCTGGGCAATTAGAGACAGGTGTGCCCATGTTCATGAGGCAGAGAGCACAACGTGGCAGCGGTTTCCTGCAGCCGGGGCAACTGGTGACTTTTGACTTGGTGGGTGAGCCGCTGACGCCGTACTGGCTGAAGCCGCGGCCCTGGTGAGGCATCGCCGAGCAGCTGTAGGAGATGGACTTCCCGCAGAAGTTGCAGCTCACAAACACCTGTCGCACAAGAACAAACACAAAGGTCGGTTGATAAGGAACCGGTGAACATGAAGGTAAAAAACCAGCAAGCACACGCTCACCAGCTGGCTGATTTTACACTTTGAGGAAAGACTGAGATAATAGATTAGATAATACAGCAATAATCCCAACATGCTTAACTGTGAATATTGGAATGTCAGGCCAAGCCAAGTTTGGCTTTCATGAAAACATTTTTAGCTTTATAAAAGGCACCATTGAAGTACAAAGTGTGTGTGTGTGTGTGTGTGTGTGCTGTCTGGAACAGATTTCTACAATGTAAAAGGAGAAAACAACAAAGATCACTAACTAGAGCAGGTTTTATGACGAGCACTGGAGAGCAGAGCTGTGATTGTTACGAGTTTGGCTGACACCCTTCAGACCGCTTGGCATTAACTATATTAACATTTTGTTGTGAGGGTAGTAATGCCAGTGCCCTCGCACATTACAGTCAGTGTGTCACACTATGTGAAGACGCTGCGGTGCCGTTTTAATAACGACTGAAGTATTTATGGCTGCATTTTATGAAATTTTTTCATTGATAATTAATCAGTTTATTACGTTTTGATTGATTCTTTACTATAAAATGTCGGTTAATGGTGAGTAATGCTCAATTTCCCAAAGCTAAAAGTTCCTTGCTTTGTTCGACCAACAATCCAAACCCTAAAAACATTCAAATTACAGGGAAAACAACAACAAATCCTCACATTTGAGAAGCCAATAATTTCCGTTGGTAAATGACTCAAACGATGAAGTGATGATAAAAAAATATTGTCATTCTTTGTCAGCACTACAACTATTAAAAAATGATCCCCAATCGGCTGCACAGATGCATTTCTTCTTTGCCTTGTTTCATGCTGTGGAGTTTTGGTCCACTATACACATCACTGCTGAAACAAATACCAGTCTAGATATCTCTTTCTCCCCCCTAGTCTGGTTATTTTGGGTGACTTGACTCAGCCACTGGCTGACTGAACACAGACTGTCTTTATGTTAGGGTGGAAACTTCTGGTGAAAGATTGGAAAGCCTCCTCCACACCAGCATCAACTCTGTGGCACACTTCTCTTGGTCAGCTGCCTTGGAACGATGATGATGTAGGCTGCTTGATAAGGTGGACGAGTATCACTCTTATATACCAAGTGTTTGATGGTGTTTCCAGCTCCTAAAAATAGCATTATACTATTACATAAAATGTAAATAACTGAGAGTTATAATGCTGCAAACATTGAAGCAGTCCATGCATCGCTGTATGTATTCGTTTTTGTTGTAGTGGTGGAAATACTCGCAAACTATAAACCATAAAGAAAAGTCGTCCCTGATGTCGGTTACCTGGGCCAGTGGTTTGGAGCTGGGGTCGAGTTTGCCTCTATGGATGTCAAACTCGGCTCGTTTGTGCCAGAATCTCCACGCGTCCAACAGGTTGCGGTAGTTTTCGATCCAGCATTGGACTCGAGGGTCTTTCAACACGTCACCTGGTGAACCCTATTGAGAGAATATTTCTTCTTAGCCTTGTTGCACATGTTCGTTTTCACATAGCATGAGAAATCAAAGCTTCGTGACTACACCCATCCCTCCAGTGCAACGAACATGTTTCTGTATGCAGTATGGGAGCTGTGTAAAATCATTGCATAGGCATTGTATGCACACTGCACTACTCCATTCAGGAGCAGGTTAGAACAGGAAAAACCTCAAGCGAAGAGAGAACAAACACTGAACAAGTTGTTCTATAGCGTGTTATGAAGCTACGGACCTGTTCCACAACTATATTTGCTTAAGTATTTCTTTATATACACAAATGCATTAACAGCGAAGGATTCAAAATGAGGTTTGCTTCACACGGTTCGAGGAGGGGAAGCAAGCTGTGACCTTTAAGAAATGAACAGACAAGTTTTAGCGCGTCTTCACCTTTCTTCAGTTCCTCTACTTTACTGCAGTTTTATGATTAGTTCATTGAGGTTACGGTTTGTATTTTGAGGTCACTAACTGTGGCTCGTTAGGGCTGATCCCTGTGCTTTCAACAATAAGAAGACAGTGTGCAGTTTGCATGGCACATCAACTCAAATGTCATTTTTCTCACCTCTTGCAAACCGTATTAAACGGTCCGGGAGTTATGAAATAAGGTTCAGCCATGGGACGCAGATAGGAACACGGGTCTGTGTTCAATATTTCATTTTGTTTGTTTGAGTATGATTTAATCTACTTAAGAATAAAATTGATTTACAAAACAGTTTAAGGATTGCATTTGAGGCCAGATATAAATTTTCCTATTAATCTGTTAGTGCTAACAGAATAACAGCAGCTTTGTTACTGATGAAACCCATTTGGCAATAAAACACAAACACGTAAAAGTCTCTTCTGTGTTGCACGACGAGACAAGTTTAATCCACCAACGATAAACTGCGGCCGGCTTTATTTATGGTCGAAATTAAAGCGCTGTTTTTGTTAGAACGTTATCTTCGTATCATTTCTGTGTTTATACAAAACCTTTATTTAATTAGGTAGTCACGTTGAGGTTGAGATCTCTTTTGCAGGAGTGACCTCATTTAGGAAAAAACAAACGAGAGACTAGACTCATCTGCACACCAGAGAAACAAAAGCACATCCAGCATCAATCACAATCACAGATATTACGACACAAGTTTTGAATCATCTAATTTATTCCATTCATAAGGTGCATAATAGTGGATGACTGTTGTCCAAAGTTCACTACTGACCTGAGGGGTAACTAGAGTTAAACAGGCCTCAGATCTGGTCTGGTGAGCAGTGCTTGTAAATTTTAAAAGAGATCTAAAGAGACAGGAGACCTTTAAGGATCTCTGTGTAAGATTTAGGAGGCTGACGATGTTTTTATTCGCGTATAATCACCTGAAAATCAGAATCGTTGTCACCTTAAAATGAAACTTTTATATCTATAGACACCGTGGATCTTCTTTCTATCTTGAACCTCCATGTTTCTACAGTATTACACTGTATTATGTTTTTATCCATGTTATTTATCCTGTAAGTTTATCAGACTTCAACACGTGCTGAGTGAGTGAAGTGGCCTCTGTTTGCAGGCTTCTCTTCTCGTCATAGATCTTGTAATATTATCTACAGGAGATTTACATTAGCATCATGTGCCTGTGTCTGAGTACCTTCAGCATGCAGAAACTGGCGGTCTGGACATCTCCAGTGCGGTCCACGTAGCTCTCCATGAGGTCGACACCATCTTTAGTCAGACCTGTCAGCAGGATGCCCTCGAGGTTGCCCGCCTCCTTCATCTCATTGGTTAGTTTGTCGATGTACCGAGGCAGCTGCAGTCAAGCAGCCACAGAGAAATTCAGTTTTGGAGAAAGAAACATAATTGTGCACTAGAGAAATTCAGTAGGAAATGTTGTTACAGGGGGCATAACCTCGCTGTGTTTGTGTTGCGTTACCTGGGCGTCGCTAAGGAACATACAGGCAAAGGCTACTCGGTCCCGCACAGCAACACTGCTCTCATACTGAAATACAGAGAAAGAATTTCATCCTCGTGAATGAATATTCTGGCATCACATCTTGGGGGGAAAAGGCATCAATTAGCAATGTGTTTCTCACTTCAGTTTTACTGCTCTGTGACACAGTTCTACAGGGACACATAATCAAATCTATGAGTCAAGACAGCACTAAACAGTCAAGTCAAAGGGACTGGCTAAATGCTCTGATCGTGGAGTCATCACTTGTGGCCAGGAAAAGTTCTAAAAGAGATGAATAAATGTGACAGCAGCCTGCGGCCAAAGGCTGATGCAAGTGAGGGAGGAAAAAGCAGAAACTTTCCTGACTTTCAGCACTGATTACAAAAATGTAAAATCTTTTCCTGTGCAGCTGAGGTAGCTGTCCATCACCGTGTTAAGAACACGTCAGGAACGGGAACAAAGTGGCTACTAAGAATTCAAACAACACATTGTATCTTTTCCTCCAACTTTCCAGCCGTGAAATTCTGTGACAGTGAGAGATCCATTACCAGCACGCCATCGTAGGCTCCGGGCTCACTGGTGAGAAAGGCAAACATGACGCAAAGGTAGGGGTTCTTCAGCTGCAGCCTCAGAGAGCTGCACATCTCCCGCCACAGGGAGGACTTCTCGTCGGTGTAGCCTGACAGAGCCATGGCAACCACATTCAGGTTCAGGTCACCTGTGAAGAAGAAGAAAATGAAGAAGAAGAAGAAGTCAGACAAGCAGGTTTATTTAATATCTGCAAAGTCTTTAGTGTAAGTGCAGTGATGTGGTCAGACAGTGTGGTCAGGCTTTGTTCAAGGCTCAATGAACAACAAGTTCCATGACAGATGAGTCTCTTTTGTTTTGTGGTTAGCTCACATTAAAAACAGCTCCATCATTCTTTGGGAGCATTCAAAACAAAACAATAGACTTGAAGAGTGCCTTAAATCTCTTCCCCCCCCCCCCAGGTACACGTTGTTACTGACAGTCATGTGTTGTTTATGTATTATTTGTATTATACAACATGTTTTTAAAGGGTTCCAAAGGCCAAAGTGGTGTAAAACTCATTCAATCACTGACTACACATCAATTATTTACAGGAGTACTTTGACATTTTGGGTACTACGTTGGATAAAACCACTGACTAAAAAAATAATAGACTGCACATGCGTGACGTCAACCAAAGTTTTCTGAAGAGCCCAAGAAGATCAAGATATGAGGCCGCTGCCATGTTTGTAGTCCTGCCTTCTTCGTGAAATATCGGCGGACCTGAGGCGGGAATGATCGAACAAGCCATTTGTAACAGCACCCACCTGTCAATTAAAGCGGCCACGCTCTTAATCCTGCATAACTTTAAGCCTTAATTTGCAATTAGTGGTTTGAATGTGCTGGTAGGTGGATTTATTTACCTTTGGACAGAGCCAGGCTTAGTAAGCATCTAATGCGAAAGCAGTTTTCAGTTCATCACAAGATTCTATCCGATAGATATTTTTATGAAATGTTTGAGGGGGGAGAAAACACTGTAACTATTGCGATGGCTCTGTTGACACTCCTTATCTAATGGGTCACCCCATCAGTCATGCTGAGAAAACACTCATTAGAGCACGCAGCAGAAAAACGTTTGACCTACATTGGTGGAATTTTTCTTAGTCAGGACCTGTGTAAACAACAGCCTTCTCTCTCTCTCTCTCCGGTTTCATTAAACCTCAGTGTGAAAAGCTCTGCAGCTGACAGAGAACAAGTGAAAAACAAGGTTCTCCTGCTGTTGCATTTTTCAGATTCCTTAAGACCTCAAAGAAGGCGCAAGAAAGGCTGTTCAGGTTCATCAGAACAGTTTGGTTTTTCAAGCTTTTACACACTGTCGCTGCCGACCTGAGTCACTGGTTTGACATGGCTTTACATAATTTCCTGTTGAAGCAACGTGGTTGTGCAATGGCAGATAGCTTGTGTAAATCAATAATCCCAGTTAGAGAGTAAAGAGGAGATCTGTGATGATTTAATTACTTGGAATTTTTACTGCTTCATAATTTAGTAACACACTAGAGCTGCAATTAATCAATATGTTGATCAAAACTGATAGGAATTTGTGGATTGAAGTTGTTTTTCAGGCAACAGAGTCACACATGTGAGAAAACTCCATATTTTGGGGTTTTGGACTGTTGGTCAGAAATGGATAAGGGATTTGGTGACGACACCATGGGCTTTAGGATATTGTGATGGGTATTTTTCATTTTTTACAGACCAATCTGAACTGATTCATGGAGAAAACAATGTGCAGATTGATCAACAATGAACCCTAATGCACATAAATTAGTTTATACACATTTATTTGAATTTAAAATGCCTAAAGTTCTTCATTTGCAGTAATGACCCTTCTCACCCTTCTCGGCAGTGGCTCCCTTGTTGAGGATCTGGATGGCCCGGCGGATGTCCAGGTTGAACAGAGCCACGGCGGCCGCCCGCTCCCACTCGCGCTCCTGCTCCAGCGTTCGCAGGAATATCTCCACGTCGATGTCGGGACCTCGGCTGATCCACCCGCAGAGCCGCAGGGCGAGGCTGCGCTCCTCGCTGAGGTACCGCGGCACATCTGTCTGCCGGTCTGAACCACTCCAGCACCTGCGGCTCTCGGTTGTGCCTGAAAGAACCCGGAAAACATACACAGAAATCGATCACACATCTTAATAAAGATTTCAAACACTATTTAACAAACGTCTGATACTTACCTGAGCTGGTCTTTACAATATTCTTGATACCAGAGTAGACCACAGACTGTTTGTTCCCCTGCAGTTTCAGCTCCATATCCTCCGCACACTGCTTCATATGTGATACTTATATAGGAATCGTAACGGATATTGCAGTTTGAACAACATAATGACAGCACAAAAGTTCTTTCTACTTTAATAATAATAAAATCTATGTTTACCGTGGGCAAAAAGACGTCACATCATCAACAAAAAGGATATAGAACAGATCATACCACAAAGACTTGAGCTGTGGATCATTCCCTCCAGCCAGCAGGTGGTTCCTCCACACCTGGACGGTATCGTGTCCATACCTGGACTGAGCCCTCTGCCTCATCTTAGTGGCGATGTCTTTCTCGATCACGCTCTCCACTGATTCTGCCCCGTCCTCGACGCAGTCGTACAGGTGTCTGCCGCACGCCCACATGAGAGAGGTGGTGGAGCTCCAGGCCAGCGAGATGCGCTCGAACACGGTGAAGTCGGTCATGACCCGGTTGGCTGCCGACACCACCACCATGCGGTTCTGAGAGGACGGGTGCCACGCGAAGCTGCCGATCTGGCTTTCGCAGGGCTGCACGCTTCGCTCGATGATGGTGGGCTCCGTCTCGTCGCCGATGGGCGTGGGGGTGTGTTGCATGTCGTACAGGCGGATGATGTTGCTGTCACGTGTCAGTGTCGCCAACAGGCCGGTACGGGTTGGACACCAAGCCACCTGAGACGAGAAAGGAGAACATCATGTTGTTAACTACTACTACTCTTATCTTATCTCTTATCCCAATTTAAGTAGACAGAGCTTAACACACCTTGGTGAGTGGCTTAGGTTGCTCGGTGAGGGTAAGCACAGGCTTCTCAAACTTCCTCAGATCCCAGATGGCCACCTGACCCTCAAAGAAAGAGGCAACGCGGTCGTGGAAGTGCGGGTCGACTGTCACGCCCTGGATGGCCTTGGTGTTGACAAACGTTTTCTGACTCGTGTTTCTCAGGTCAAATATTGCGAGGTTCCTGTGCATGCCAGCCAATAGCAGCTTTGGGTCCCGAAGGAGCCAACAGAGGGAGAGGCAAGCATCGTTCTGGCCTAACTCATACAACGGTTTGGTCACTACTGTGCTCGAGTCCAAATCCACAGACGAGAGACGAATCTTCTCCGAGGCTACACTCGCCTCTGGGGAAAACTTACTGCTAATGTCCCATATGAGGACAGAGAAGTCCGCCCTGTGCTTGTCCAACCCGGCAGCCAGCAAGTTGCTGTCCACCGGGTTCCAGGCTAAAGTGTTGCACTGACGGGCGTGCTTGGGCACAAACTCTTTCCCCACCAGCTCCTTACACGTGGAGTTGTGGCTCTGACCCAGGCTGGTGAGCACCACTCTGCCATTAGCTTGGCCCACAGCGAGCAAACACTCGGGCTCGTGCTTTGGGTACCAGGCCACACATTTCATGTAAGGGGTGTCAGAGTTAATGGCGAGTAAAGTAGCAGCGGTTTCTTCAGAGAGCGGAAGAGTGCCGGCCTTGGTCTCGGCGCTGCTGCCCACAGGTCCAATACGGTACAGTCCCAGCTCAGAGTCACAGATGACATAGCGGTCCGGGTGGTGGGGAGACCAGAGGATGTCCGGCTTGGAGCCACTCATGATTCAGAAGCAGCTAGATGAAGCAAATCTTCACTGTACAACCTGGAAATTGGACATATGGATCAATACATAACTCAACTTTATTTATTTATATATATAGCACCTTTCATGCAGAAATAGACACTTCTTTAGGCAACAGAACAGTTGCATAAAAACAAAAATAAAAAACATAAAACTACAACAATAAAACAAATGAAAAGTAAATTAAAAACCGTAAAATAGGCACAGGGGACAAAAACTAAAACAGGGAATGATCAGGTGAATGGCGAGGCACCGTAAAGCTCCGGTGTGTAGAATTTAGTTGCATCTAGTGGTGAAATCGCTACATTGTACATCCACTTACGCAACATCAACCGCTTCCGTCCCTCCCTTACGACTCATACCACTGCCATCCTGGTTCATAGCCTCGTCACCTCCCTCCTCCTCCTCTGCCTCACCCACAAATCTCTCTATAAGCTCTAACTGGTCCAGAACTCAGCTTGCCCGCATCAACTACAAAATCCTTCTGCTCACATTCAAAGTCATCCATCACCTCGCACCACCATATCTCCGCCTCGCTCCCTCAGATCTTCATCCTCCATCCACCTGACTGTCCCCTCCGCCCGTCTCACCACCACCAGCTCTGGACCTCTTTACCTCCCGTCATGAGGAACATCAACTCACTCTCACAATTCATGTCCACCTGTTTATAATCACCTTTTCCACCTGATTCAATTGCATTGTCCTATTTTAACTTGTTTTTAATGTTGTATTCTTGTCATTTGAAACTTTTATGGTTCTTTTTGTTTGTTTCTGTCTACTCTCACTTCTTGTAAGGTGTTCTTGGGTGACAGAAAGGCACCTATGAAATAAAATGTATTATTATTATTATTGCAGTCTCCTCACATCGCCCTCACCTACCTAGTGTAAAAGGAGAAACAACACTATAAGGAGTCCATGAAAGAGGACCCGCTCCCACTGTGGATATAAAAGAAGATCATTTCTAAGTAACAAAAATAAAACATGCATGGACACATAGTTATGAATATTATATTCCAGGTCTGTCTTTCTTATTCTGAAAATAAAAAGGGCCCTCTGAGTTGCATGTGTCCTTGGGTAGCTTCAGGCTGCTCGCTACGGAAGCCCTAACATGTCATACATACATACATTTTATTCCACCCGTTTTCCCGTGATAACGAGATAATTAATTCAGGCTGAAACAGCTCCATGCCTTGCTATAGATAATGTATGTGTACATTAGTGTGCGTCAAGGCTTCAGCTTTATGGGAGGCGCAATCTAACTGAGCCCGATGTCGACATAAATACCCTGAAAATCAAAACTGACTATCTGTATTTCAAACTCAGTGACTGTAACACTAAAGGTGTCTCCTGCTCCTCTGACACTGCTATACTAAATGATGTTTCCTGCAATAATTTAATACACTATCGTTTTGTTTTCTCGAGATCTCGAATTAATTATCTTCAGGGTTCCCACACCTTTTTCATGAACAAATTCAAGCACTTTTCAAGCACCTTCAAGCACCAGTTTTTCCATTTTTCCAGCACCTTTAAATAGGTAGCCTACTAGTTGTGTTTGCCATGATGGTCATGGGAAGCGCAGCGGTGCCACTGTATGGCATAATAATATGGGTCTAATTAGCATTATTTCATATGGTGGTAGATTGACTGTTTTGATTTTTAACTAATTGTGAATTGGCTTGTATTTGTCAGCTTGTGAGCGGTGTATTGTGTAACTACCATAGCGCAATAACAGTGACAAATAGACATCACACAAATTTCAAGCATTTTCAAGGAATTCAAGCACCCGTGGGAACCCTGTATCTCGTTATCACGTGAAGACAGGTGGAATAAAATGTATGTATGACCCTTTAGGGCTTCCGTAGCTTACTGGTGTCATTAATGGTTTGTTTGCTTCCCTCCTCATATCTATGTTTTTTTCATGTTAGTGACAGAGAGTGACATTTTTTGTGCCATCCACAATCTGATGCAGAAAGTCTGCGACTTCACCAGACACGGCTCACATGTCCCAGGAATGTGTGGACCATTATTATGTCCATTATTTATTTATTTTCAAGGATTCAAGGATTCAAGGAGTTTTATTTGTCATTATAAATATGTGGCTCACAGGCAGAGCGGGTCGTCCACTAATCAAATGATCGGCGGTTCGATCCCCCGGCTCCCCAGTCTGCATGCCGAAGTGTCCTTGGGCAAGATACTGAACCCCAAGTTGCTCCCGAAGGCTGTGCCATCGGTGTGAATGTTATGAATGTTAGATCTTAAACTGATGAGCAGTTGGCACCTTGCACGGTAGCCAATGCCATCAGAGTATAATGTGTGTGAATGGGGTGAATGAGAGTATGTAGTGTAGAGCGCTTTGAGTGGTCGGAAGACTAGAAAGTGCTATATAAGTACAGTCCATTTACCTTTTTTTTTACAACACATGTAAACATGGGATGAAACGAAAATTGGTTTCCCCTGGTCCTGGAGCAGCCAATACAAATATAAAATAAAATATAAAATAAAATAAAATATATATACACGGTGCAAGTGTGCAAGCAATTGCAGTGCAAAGTATTTTTTTTGTATTATTGTCATCATTTTGTTAGGATTACCTGATTTCTCAATAATTTTGCTGCCTTTTTAAAGGGTCCCCCATGGTACCTTTTTTATGTGATATTGTATATTGGTAAATTAAAGAAGAGTACTACAGTGTTGTACTTTTACATAAATTGATGAAAACTGTGTTTTATCCTGGATATTATCATATTAGGTAAAATGTGGTGTTACTAATTTTAACGTCAGTGTTCTGGGGTTAAAGAGGAGAAGTGTTCAGTTTGTTTTAAATGTCCACAGAGGTTATAATAAGTGATAAAAACACACAAACTAACTGAAACATAAACAGCAGCGTTAACGTGTCAATCAGCTCAACTGTTTGAGTTTATTTGCTTAATTTGAAGCGTTATGTGTAAATTAGGTGAACAGCCTGAGTCTTACCGGTCGATCCGCGGCGTGTTTTCTTGAAATAAACGAGCTGCGTGAGGCTGAAAAACTACAAGTTCAAAGTTTGTTGACATAGCTTAGCATCGGCTAAAGCTAAAGCTAACCGCTAACAGCACGAGCTCGTTCCGTTTGTGAAAAGCTCGCGCGCCGGTTCGTGGACAAACGTTCAGACAACACGATACGAACGTTTTGCTTTGACGTTACTTACGCGCACACACGGTGTCGGGTCACGAGTCAGCGCGCACATTTCTCTGGAAGACACAGGTTCGAGTCCCCCCGAAACTTCAGTTGTTGTGTGTTACACCAAAACACGTCCGAAGTGTCGGGTTCCAGTCAAAGGTTCCGGTTTGTCCTCGTGTATACGACCGTCCGCCAGCAGAGGGCGCTGCGACCGAAGTGAGATTAGATTAGATTAGATTAGATTAGATAGATTTACTTTATTCACCTTTTATTTCAGATTAGATTAGATTTACTTTATTCACCTTTTATTTCAGATTAAATTAGATATACTTTATTCACCTTTTATTTCAGATTAGATTTACTTTATTCACCTTTTATTTCAGATTAGATTAAATATACTTTATTCACCTTTTATTTCAGATTAGATTTACTTTATTCATCCCACCACGGGGAAATGTACTTATTACAGCAGCAGAGGAAAGTGTAGCATACACTACAGATTTAGAAAAAAGTAGAAAAGGCAAAAAAACACAATAAACAGACAGAAATATCTATAACCTACAATAAACACGAAAAACAATCAACCTTCAAACAGACAAGTACTGAGGATAAAAGTGGCATGATATATATAAAGAGTATTGTAATGTAAAGAAATATTGCAAAGAAAATGACCATGATACAAATAATAATATTATTGCAAGAGTAGTTCTTCTCTGTAATATAGTGGTAGCTTTATCAGGGGTCTACCTGTACCCCAACACTTCAAATACTTCATATCATATGTGATATGTGTTAATATAAACCATATTGATATTATATATCATATTTATACAATATTCTCATCTCTCTATTAACATATTGATATTCATAGTATATTATTTAAAGTATGTATATCTTGTATAGTCAAGTATAAGATTGGATTAATAGTGTTGGATTTGTCCACCAGAGGGTGCCGTAACCAAAGTGTATGAAGAGACACAGGGTGAGTTCAAATCCCATCATAATGACACACAAAATCATCAGAATGTTTAAGACAATTAAATACATTATGTTTTTTTCTTTTACACCAGAAAGTAGTTCGTGTATAGGCGCCGTCCGGTTGGCTGCAGTTTACATTTACATTTAAGTCATTTAGTGACTTACAGGGAGAAATTCGGGGTTCAGTATCTTGCCCAAGGACACTTCGACATGCAGACTGAAGGAGCTGGGGATCAAACTACCGATCATCTGATCAGTGGACGACCCGCTCTACCTCCTGAGCCTCAGCTTACAAGCAGGCTACTACTACTCCTACTATAAATAAGGTTAATATCTGTGCTGTACATGGGAATCGTGTGCACTCAAGCTGGTTTTCACATTAGTGGGCGACAGTGGAAAAGTAAGAACAATCTCATTTGGGACTTTTACGCACGGCATCCAAACAATCTCCATGCGCAACAGTCCAAAACACAAAGCAGAGAAGCAACAATAAAAACTATATTAACCCTCCCCAGCTGACAATAAGACTGCCCCTGACTTCATGTAGAGTATTTATGTTCATAATAAGCCGTGTTGGTGTATGTTTTTCCTGTCTGAGGTGCTCTGTATTAACTGCTGTAGTCTTTATCCACTCATTGTGTCAATGAACAAGGAGAAGTCCTCTCGGTCAGTCATCAAGTTCTGAACTGGACCAGTGCTGAAATGTTGGAGCGGCCCCAGAGCCCCCCGGCTACACACACAGCACATCAGCTCATCTGATCCTCATTTTATCTCAGACCGGTTTATAGGACCAGATTCCGCGCCGAAATGCCCCCCCAAAGAGCCACAGCTGACTGCACCACTGGACAGCACTGACTGCAGCTAAATGAGAGTCTAGGTAAAAGATTTCGCTTTTATTTATTTATTCATTTAAACTTTTTTTTTGTTTTTTTTTTGGCATGGCTAAAGTCGTATACACTCTTTATTTATTTACTTATAGTGTCATGTTACAGTTTTACATTTTTTATGTTAGTACTACAAGATGCTTTAGGGTTTATCTTTACATTTGGACATGCACATTTTACTTTGCATGAACTCATTTGCATTAAAGATTATTTATAGATTCTTTAAAGATTGCACTGTTTGTTTAGACTAATTCATATTTTCACATATTATTATGGCTTTACATAGATTTACGTATTTTGGCTTAACTTAATCCTAATGCTAAACTAATCTTAATTGTGTAATTTGAATTAATAATGATAAAATATCATCACTGTCAGTAACTGCAGCTGTAGCAGGTGAATCTTATGATGCTGTCAGAATATTTTGTGCTTTGCATACACAGAAGTTGATGCATGTCTATACTTTGTCTATGATAGGATGGAAATGTTGCTGAGGGGAAACCTGAGGAGAGGAGTGGCGCTCTGCCTTCTGCTGCTGGCTCTCGTACACGAGGCCACAGGCCAGAGGAGAAAGCCAGGACGCAAGAACAACTACAGGCTTCACGATGAAGGAGGAAATGGTAATTTTCTTTTTTTTTAATATATGAGGTATCCACATGTTGGTGGGGAAGGACAGTCAGTGTAACAAACTCTGTGTAGGAGGATCGGACATTCATCAAGCAACATGCACAGCCCAGCAGTGTAGCTGTCTCAGGTCCCTGGTGTTAAAAACGCAGGTCAAGTCCTTTAAGCCTTTTTTTGCAAGTGTTTGAGCCCAGAGATGCAGAGCTCACAGGACACTGTAGAAAGATTGTGGAGCAGCTGTGGCTCTGGAGTTAGAGCTGATCACAGGGTCCATGAGCAAAGAACTCAACCCCAAATCCTGATGGTCTGGCCGGCACCTTGCATGGTACCTCGCTGCCATCCATGTGTGTGAATGCATGAATGAGAGGCAAATTGTAAAAACAAATGCAGCCACTTATAACTCGTCATCTGATGTGCTCCACTCTCACTGAGATGTTACGTCACCCCATTTATACTGTTTTCAAATTCTCACCATCCATCACACCCGTGTAGACACATGTTCATAACCAACCAGATGATCAGGTGCACACTGAGAGATCAGGTAGGTCTCTCTGCATTGATGGCAATTCAGCCCTAAAGATGTTAATGTTCTGGTCTGTGTTTAGAGACTGAGTGTCCAGTAATGGTTTGAATGGAAATTCAGATGTGTTTGCATCACAGTACATTTAAATCTTTGCTGCCAAATAATGTAATTTGTTACATTTGTTACATTTAAAGCCACTATCTGTAGTAGGAGCTAAAGATTTTGGGTTTTAGTGACTTCTAGTGGCAGAATTAATTAAATGAAATGTCAAAAAATAGTCCAAGGTGACTTCTTGGTTTCGCTTGTTTTAACTCACTCAACAGTCCAAAATGAAAGATATTTAATATTCAACAGCTTAATAGTTAATCGAGTAATTGTTTTAACATTACAGCATCTTGCTAAAAATTCCATACATCTGGGACATACCAGTATTTGGACAACAACTACTCAAATACATTTGCAGTTGCAGCCTTCTTCAGATCCTCCTCTTTTTCTCGACATAAGTGTGTGAGGTTTCGTTGGTTTCTTCCTCCCACAGGTGTACCGTGTTCACTAGAGGTGGCTTTCATCCTGGACAGCTCGGAGAGTGCAAAAATATTTTTGTTTGAGAAGCAGAAGAGCTTCGTGTTGAGCTTCAGCACACGCCTCGCTATGCTGCAGATACCCGGCTGGACGCTTAGGGTGCAAATGGCTGCACTTCAGTACAGCAGCTCTGTGTCCATAGAGCAACGATTCTCAGCCTGGAAAGACCTGGATTCATTCCACGGTCGAGTCAGCACCATGAACTACATCGGCCATGGCACCTACACCACGTATGCCATCACCAACGCCTCACAGCTGCTGGTGCACGAGACACAGGCGGACAGTGTCAAGGTTGCAGTGCTGATGACTGACGGGGTCGACCATCCCCGCAACCCTGATGTGATTGCAGCTGCAGCTGAGGCCAAAGGTCACGGCATAAAGTTCTTCGCTGTAGGTTTATCAAACATCGCCCAGCAGAGTCAGAATCAAGCCAAGCTACGTGCGATCGCCAGCACACCTGCTCAGCAGTTTGTCCAAAGTCTCCTCAATCCTCAGCTGGAGGAGAAGCTGCTCAAAGAGATGGTGAGTGCTGGCTTCAAGTGGGATGACCTCAGTTAAGATGGCTCCCATGTTGACGTGGGGAACAACAGGCGCAGAGTTTGATTTTTATCCCAAGAGTGAGTTTTAGGAAAATATTTTGGTGTTAAGACGAGTAAGCATTGTAGAGCTGCAAGTTGATTAGTTGTCACTTCTTAAATTAATCGTTTTGAGTCATTTATAAAGGAAGAATTCTCTAATTTCTGCTTCTCAAATGTGAATATTTATTTATTGAATATCTTTGGGTTGTTGACAAAACTAGAGATTTGAGGATATCACCAAGGATGTCACCTTGGGCTTTGGGAAACAGTGACCAACATTTTTCACCATTTTCTGACAATTTATGGACTAAACGACTCATCGCTTAATCAAATCAAATAATCGACAAATTTGTCTAGATTGAATGAATGGAAATATTCATTAGTTGCAGCCCTAAATCATTGTGTTACTGGCATTGACTGACAACTTTCCAAACTCCCACAAACACATCAGTTAGTGTATTTTGTCCTGTCGATAAACAAATCTAACCTAGTATGACTGTAAATAATGGATATAATCATATTTAAGCACTGCATGTATGTTGGATTTGAAACTTTCTGACTTTAGTGACTCCTAGTGGTGAAAAAAGTTAAAAGACACCAGGGTAGACCATGGATCCAACCCAGGACATCGAGATTGAACACATAGACCAATTTTGATATGGATTGTATCAATAAAACCTCAAACTATGAGAATCATTTAAAAGATGTTAACTTGCATCTTAGTTTGTGTGTTGTTGACATTGTTTTGAATTGAATCAATGTCAGATTTCGGCTACTTTTGCCAAACTAATCAATCCCGGAAATTTCAAACAACTTCAGTCTTCTAAACAAATTATGTGATGCTACAGGAATTGTCTTATTTCTGTCGAATCCAGACCTGGGTCCTTTGTTTATAGACTTTTTGTGATCTCATGGGTTTCCTCCAGGTTAAATCATTTTTCCTTGGCCAAACACAGAGCTGGGATTCATCCTCAATGAAACTTAATAGAATTTCAAAAAGTTTAATGGACCAAAGAGTCATCTTTCGTCTCCCAACAGTTCTTCAAACTGACCTTAAGATATGAAATCAATCAAAAATGTCGGTGTCAGACGTGTTTTCGCAAGAAAGCAGCAATGTTGGTGTTTGGTAGACCTGTGCTTCCTCATCTTGGGGTTGGGATCCTCCAAGGGGAGAGTTGATTACAGTGAAGGGATAAACAGAAATGTATTCTTTATACAGTATTGGCATCTAAAAACTAAAACCCCTTCAAATGAAACAATCTAAAAAAGTAAAGTTTGGTTGCTTAGACTCTTTTTCTGTCATAACTCATAAGTATTGAGGGGTCACAAGTAGACATGGCTTCATTTTAAGGGGTCACCAGCTCCAAAAGTTTGGAATCATTGTGGTTCGACTTTCAGCTTGAAGATGCTTTCAACCACGTGCTACTGATGCTCAAGAGTCTGCAGCCTTTAATCACAATCAAATACCTCTATTACACCATCTGGTTTCACCCATTCTCTTCCTTGCATTTGACTCAAGGTGCAAAACTTGCCTGGACTGAAACCATGAATTTGTCTTGGCCCTTTGCATGTCTGAGAAGCACTAATGATCTACTGCATGTCAGCCTGTCAGAGTGACAGCAGCTTTTCTTCCAGGGGTTTATATCCCCCCACCACCCCTCCATTCTCCTTTTTCTGCACTTGCTGTCCTCACAGCGGGTTCACATCTCTGCGATAGAGTTGTGTCTGCACGAGGGGCTTTCCCATCTGCTTTGCATTTTCCACACACACACACACACAGAAATGTCGGCGGGGTCAGGGCCTGTCTGAGAGAGTAGCGCCACTTGTTCTGCTTTCCAGAAACTTCGGACATTTCTCATTCATATTTATAGCACGCAATAAAGACACAATATCTAACACGGATGTACCAAAACAAATGCATTAATCTCTTCTGTGGTAACGAACCCGTAGCTAAACTGTTACTGACATGTTTTATCTCGTGTTGTTGCCTCCAGGGTGCAGTCGCATCTGAAGGGGTAAGTCCTTTAAAAAACAATCCAGCAGTTTACTTCTATAATTAATATCTATTGTAAAAGATAGCAGTGACTTTATATTTTCCTCCCTGTTAGTGTCCACGTGCTGAAGTATGTTTGTGTGAAAGAGGAGAGAGAGGCCCTCCAGGAAGCCCAGTGAGTATTTGGAAATCAATAAAACATACAAAATGGAGAAGTTTCAAAAATCTGTCTGGCTTGCTCCGCGTTACTCCATCACAAACATACGTTGCATCATCTTTTAGCATCTAACCAAGACTTAAATGTTACTAATTCCAGGGGAGAAAAGGGGATCCAGGCTTTAGAGGGCCACCTGGTCTAAAAGGAGTGAGGGTAAGTCATAACACAAAGAAGCTATTTAACTATTTCAGTGTCTGATTTTATGCAGCTTACTGTGAGATGCTCTGTTTTTATCAGGGAGAGCCTGGCGTGAACGGTCGACCTGGAACTGATGGTCCGGAGGTAAAAAATAAACACTAACAAGTAACATGCTTCTTATTGGATGAAATGCAGATTTTAAAACTGTTCCGCCTTTTACAGGGCCGGCCAGGATACAAGGGCAACAAGGTGGGTGACATTCATCTTTAGTAACACACCAATCAGTTCAAGTCCTCAGTAAATAAAAACGTCTAATCTTGTGTTTGGTCTTTCAGGGGGAGAGAGGAGACTGTGGCACCCCCGGTGAAAAGGGTGAAATTGTATGGACGTCATTAACTACATTATTTCGATCAATACTACAGACATCAACAGACCTCAAAATGAGTTGTCTTTTTACAGGGACCTGAGGGACCTCTAGGCCAACGAGGAACAAAAGGAGAACAGGTAGAGCACAGCCAGATGTCTTCTTTTCTGTTTTGGTTTGAGCTTTTAAAACAAAAATAGGTTAAAAGAAAGACGATTTATCCCCCAACAAGCAGGTAACTCAGGTACTTTCTTCACTTTCCTTCTACTTGAAACAGTTCTTATACGTTAAGGTACTTCCCTGAATTGCTTGCTCAGCTGCTTTCAGTCCTGCTTCAATTAGGTGGCACCTACACCTCTCTAAGTGGTGAGGCAGTGGCCGTTTTCTGGTGTGATAAGTGAAAATGCAAATGTAGCAACTCCGATGCCACAGCGTGAACACAATTACACATCTTCACGTACAAACACTCGACCTCCATGCCAAATTTCAGCCTGTTGCGGTCTAAGGACAGAGGGTGTCACTCCCTGTACAGATTGTAAAGCCCTCTGAGGCAAATGTAGTTTGTGACTTTGGGCTATACAAAATAAAATTGATTTGATTTGATTTGATTTAAATCTGTGGCCATCAATGGCTGGAGGGATTTTTTACTTAGTTTCACCCGAAACATTTAGATTCAACATTTAGATTTAAAATTTAGATTTAACATTTAGATTTAACATTTAGATTTAACATTTAGATTAAACATTTAGATTTAAAATTTAGATTTAACATTTAGATTTAACATTTAGATTTAGGTTTAACATTTAGATGTAACATTTTGATTTAGATTTAACATTTAGATCTAACATTTAGATTTAGGTTTAACATTTAACATTTAACATTCATATTTAAATATTTAAAATATCTCTAAGTTGACAAATATTGTTGTAAATATGCAAAAAAAAAAAAGTCCGTCCGTCCGTCTTCTTCCGCTTTATCCGTTATCGGGTCGCGGGGGCAGCAGCTTTAGCAGGGAGGCCCAGACTTCCCTCTCCCCAGCCACTTCTGCCAGCTCTCCCAGGGGGACCCCAAGGCGTTCCCAGGCCAGCCGAGAGACATAGTCCCTCCAGCGTGTCCTGGGTCTTCCCCGGGGCCGCCTCCCGGAGGGACGTGCCCGGAACATCTCACCAGGGAGACGTCCAGGAGGCATCCTCACGAGATGCCCGAGCCACCTCAGCTGGTTCCTCTCGATGCGGAGGAGCAGCGGTTCTACTCTGAGCTCCTCGCGGATGGCCGAGCTTCTCACCCTATCTCTAAGGGAGAGCCCAGCCACCCTGCGAAGGAAGCTCATTTCGGCCGCTTGTATTCGCGATCTCATTCTTTCGGTCACTACCCAAAGCTCGTGACCATAGGTGAGGGTAGGAACGTAGATCGACTGGTAAATCGAGAGCTTCGCCTTTCGGCTCAGCTCCTTCTTCACCACGACGGACCGGTGCAGAGTCCGCATCATTGCAGAAGCCGCACCGATCCGCCGGTCGATCTCCCGTTCCATCCTTCCCTCACTCGTGAACAAGACCCCGAGATACTTGAACTCCTCCACTTGAGGCAGGATCTCATCCCCGACCCGGAGAGTGCACTCCACCCTTTTCCGGCTGAGAACCATGGCCTCGGATTTGGAGGTGCTGATTCTCATCCCAGCCGCTTCACACTCGGCTGCAAACCGCTCCAGAGAGAGCTGGAGGTCACGCTCCGATGAAGCCAACAGGACTAGATCGTCCGCAAAAAGCAGCGACCCAATCCTGAGGCCACCGAATCGCAGCCCCTCAACGCCCTGGCTGCGCCTAGAAATTCTGTCCATAAAGGTTATGAACAGAACCGGTGACAAAGGGCAGCCCTGGCGGAGTCCAACTCTCACAGGAAACAGGTCCGACTTACTGCCGGCAATGCGGACCAAGCTCTGGCACCGAGAGTACAGGGACCGGATAGCCCTTATTAATGGGTCCGGAACCCCATACTCCCGGAGCACCCCCCACAGTATCCCCCGGGGGACACGGTCGAACGCCTTCTCCAGATCCACAAAACACATGTAGACTGGTTGGGCGAACTCCCATGCACCCTCCAGGGCCGCGCTAAGGGTATAGAGCTGGTCCACAGTTCCACGGCCAGGACGAAAACCACACTGCTCCTCCTCAATCCGAGGTTCGACAAAAAAAAAAGTGACTCTCATAAATTCACACCAGTTTTTTAAACATTGTTTGAAACTAAATGTGGCAAAATGTTGCTGTTATTTTTTTTTGCGTGAGCCACTTTACAAACGGCACCCCATACCAGTGAACATGGCAAACATAGTTACTAAACATCAGCATGTTAGAATTGTCAAAATGAGCATATTAGCTTTAAGCTCGAAGCTACTTTGTCGGGCATTTACCGGAAATAATAATCGCAACATTTGCCAAGTTTCAGCTGAGTGGAGCATTTGAATGCCAAAATATGAATCTAAAACACGTGTACAACTTTTCATTTGTATATTGCCGTATTCACTCAATCAGTTCAGCTTCAGCAGCTTCCTCAGTCGCCATTTTCAGCATGCCGGTGGTTCCTTCCCTTCCACTATTTAACCAAAATGGCGACCATTGAGGGCGAGAAGTGTCTGTTATGAGCACGGGTACTTACAGTACACTGCATTTTGTGATGACTGAAAGTATTGTGTACTCAAAATAGCAAGTGCAAGTATGGAAGTATGAAAATTGAGACACAGCAATAGTCTTGCTGAAACTACAAACTTCCATAGATCATGATTTTTATTGACTTTAATGACTTAACATTAGATTCATTTAATCATATTTGTAATTCCAGTCGACATCAGTTTTTAAATTCAGAATAAAATAATTTTGTCTCTCATCCTTCACACTCCTGTTCAGACTGCCTCCTGTTCACACTGATACACAGACATCACGATACGTCGACATCAGACAGCACGTTTTCTCTCCGACATAAAATATGGAAGTCGTCTCTTATTCATCTCTGCACTAATGGAATGTGAATATTGGATTATGGGTAATCCTGATACTAATGTGGCTATCCAAAGCAGTGAATCCAGGCTTGTAGGATATTATTCTTTTGCAGGAACAGACTTTGTGTGGTGGGATTAGTGCACCACTGGACCACCGTCCAGTGGTGCCCTTCCTCCTCTGTGCTACTGGCACAGTGTCAGTATAACCTTGTTATTTTTGTGAACTTGGCCTGAGAATCGAGAGACATGAAAGCAGCGAATGTTGATTTTATTCCTGTTGTATTTTAGAATCGGCGGTGGTGGGTTGGTTTTGACCTGCAGTTTGGTTATACAACATTAGGGCTTCATTTTAAATTCATACACCGTCGTTTCATGCTGCTGGACTAAAAGTTTCATGCAAAATAAAGAAAATCACTTTAGATGTTTGGGTAAAAACAATAGATACTGTAACATATGCTATGAATATGATTAAAACTACACTTTTGTGTGGCATTGATGAATTGTTTAACACTTTAAATCTCTTTTTCAGGGTGCGTTAGGACCACCAGGAGACATGGGTGCTGAGGGCCCAGCAGGACCTAAAGTAAGTTGCATTGATGCGTTCACATTTGGGGTGTTTTCATGATTGACAGGTAGGTGTGTTCGCAGCAGACAACAATGCATTCAACTAAAATGCTACAGTACACAAGAATAAATAGAACTTTTTCCACTTACAATAGTAATAGAGTAACACATTACTCACTTATATTTCCCACCGTATCTTCCACCACCTCCGCCTGTCATTCTCATTTGAAGCGTTAGGTCTTGGACCGTAAAACAGAACAGACCACGGTGGAAAAAGTTTGTTTAGAAGAACGAATAGTTGAAGTTGAATGAATGAATCCTGAAATCCAGGAAAATTAGAATGACCTAGACTGGAGGCAAGGAACGAAAAGGCAATATAAGACTCGAGGATCAAAGAAAAGTAATAATTTTGGCCGTAGCGTGAGCATCACATGAGCGATGGAACAATCTGGCGAAGACTGGAGTGAAGAGCTGGATCGATGAATGAGGAGCAGGTGTGCAGGTTGCCGCAGGAGGATTATTATGTGGCCACGCCCAGACAAACACACACACACACACATAGAGAGACACACAAACACACAAGAGGAAGGGAAAAAATGGGAAACAATTGGAAAAAAAGACAGTTATGGGGAAATAATCTGATTTTGAGGATAAAGTCATAATTCACAAGTATTCAGATCAAGTTTTCTCCTAAATCTATTTTATTTCTCATAATATTCAGACTTTTTTTCTGAGAATATCTACCTAAGGGTAGCTCGTAATACTTTAGGATTAACATGACATTTTAAGAAATACAATAAGACTGGAGGCATGGAGAAACATTCAGGCTGACTCAAACCCAAACGTTCAAATATACGTACACCTTATAACATCACAAAAACTAATTAATTGGTGGGGGAGTTAATGCAGGAATTATTTCTTGGTGTATGGTTTATGTAGCCGCCCAGTATATCTGCGCAGCATCTCCACTCGTTGCCCAGCAACCTCAGAGTAATGCCAAGAAGTCATGGCTGTTGTTTACCAAGAAATAGTTCGAGGCTGCGACTCCTCGTGCGCACATTCTCCAAAATGTCGAACTGTTCACTTTGAGGTTTGAAGAGCTAAAGAAAGGCAACATTTTCATTCAGTGATCTGAAATTCCATCCATCAACATCCCAAACATACAGAGCAGTCTGTCAGAACAAAGATCAACCAAAGATTTTAGCTGTTTAAGATCAGTTACAGATTTACAGCGCTCAACATTTGTATTGTCAGATAGCACTTTTGGCGAAAAAGAGAGGCGATATAAGAACGACCTTTAAAATGTGTGCCCAAGGCTAATAAGATGCTGATGGCTCCATCACCATAGAGCTGTCCCGCAGCTTTTTAACAAAGACGTCTTTATACAGATGAAATGTAACGTGATTTATAGCACATCCAGGAAACGTTCCGACATTTATCACAAGAGTTTTACAGAAGGAACAAAGAGCCGGTCTTTATTTCCTAACTTCCATAAAAGTTTGAAACAAAACTATAGACCATTTAACTTATAATGTGTTTGCATTTAAACAGAATGAGGAAAGAACATGTTTATTTAAGTCTCTGTGATAAAATACTGCAGTTAAAATCCTACAAACAAGACAGGAGGCTGCATGTTGCATGTAAACCCCTTCAGGTTGAAGAGACTGGACCTGGAGTTGGTTATTTTGTGTATATTCTCAGTTGAGTTTTGAACGTGTGTGAGTGTTTTACCGTGCAATCGTACTCTGTATTCAAAGAAGACAACGTGGAGTCATCAGAAAACACGCAGAGTCACTAGGAAAGTTGTACTTCATCAGTTATGGGGCCGTACAATGAGTCATTCTTAATATAAAGCAAAGAAAAAAGGCAGTAAGATGGCATTCTTTAGATGTTAACTGTGTAACGTACAAAACAGGGAAACAACTGGATGATTTTGGTCACTATTTGTCATTTTATTTCATATTTTATTCACCTGCTTGCACATGACATGCAAACCTTTAAACTTTATTTACTTGCCACAGGGAGACAGAGGACCTGACGGTGCTTCTGGACCACCAGGGGACACTGGCATCGGGTTCCCAGGGGCCAAGGTAACTCTTTTATGTTTATTATCATGAGAAATGTCCTCTATAGTCATTTAATCTTTCTTAAATCAGAAGTATTTGTACTTGTATTCTCAGGGGGGGTGAGGGTGGATGGTGTTTTCCTCTGTTACAAGAACTTTAAATGATGTCTGGAAGTTTACGTGAAGCAGAACTGTGAAGTTTTGTGGAGTCTAAAACAACTCGTAAATATCTTAAGTTGTTTATTCTCTCTCTTTTTGGTTCGTCTGAAGAGTTACAGAACATTCGAGGACCTCTCTAACAGCCAAGTGTTTGATAAGATAACCTCTAATAAAGTTATTTCCTCTGATGAAACTGACAAACCTCTAATAACTGCCAGAAAGAGAATAAAAACATCATCCCTCTTTGACTGGTGCGGTGTGATGCGTACAGGGTGAAAAGGGCATTCAGGGAAGACCAGGTCTAGCAGGTCCTGCTGGGATCGGAGAACCAGGACTACCAGTGAGTATAAAAACTTAGATTGTATTATTATAATGGTGTAACTGCATCGAGATTATGTACATGGTTGATTACTTTTGAGTCCATTCTATTCATATCTTTAGTAAAAGCAGCCACTTAAAATACTCTGTTACAAGTCTGTGACTCACTCTGAGATTATACATTATACACTGCTATGTTTAAAATGAGTACAAGTACATCAGAACTGTACTTGAGTACAATGCGTGAGGAAATGTACTTACATCCCACTACTGATTTATTTTAAACACAAGTTGAATCAGTTTGCTGAAATCAGGTAAATGCATCAAGGAGAGTTTAAATAAAATATATAAATAGAAACTTAATCATAGGGGTGAGTCAGAAAAATCTAAATCACATGTGCAAGATCATTTTCCCTTCACTTCCATCTGGTTATTGTTCATCACAGACAGGCCAGGCTGTGAAACATGAGCGTGTTTTCTGTGCTGCACTTCACTCTCGTCTTATTCCAGGAATAGTTTTCAAACCTCTGCCGCCACCTAGAGCACAAATATGCAAAGCTGCTCAACATTTCTTTAAAATTCTGCCACCTTGTCTCATTTTTTCTTTTTAATTTGAAGTTGTTGTTTTGTTTTTTCCAGGGTCCCCCAGGATCACCCGGTGCGCTAGGAAACCCCGGACCAGCTGGAGAGGGATTTCCAGGGCCGAAGGTGGGTCAACTTTTTAACCATGTATTGGCCAAAGGAATGGATCTCAATATTATGCTACAGTAAATTAGGTATATTGTGAATATGGAAAGGAAACTATGGAGAAGATGATGAATACAATTAAGTATAAAAGAGAAAATAAATAAATAAAGGAGTAATAAACAGATACATTACAGTAAAAGAGGAACTGTGAACTGTGCATGTCACACTTCCTTCCTTTGTTTTAGGGTGATCGAGGATACGACGGTCCCAGGGGCAATCGTGGACTTCCTGGTCTTGGGATCAAAGGTGACAGGGTAAATATAACATTTATATTTGACTTGAGGAAACTTTTACAATACAGAGCTAAGTCTTTGTTTGTCTTTAAGAAGAATGACCTGGATGACTGAGAACCTTCAGACAACTTTGATTCCTGTTTCTTTGTGAATTTAACATACAGTAAAACATCTTTCTTCAGGGCAACCAGGGGCCGCCTGGAAGTCCAGGTCCAATTGGTGCTCCTGGTTTAGGACTTCAAGGAGAAAAGGTAAAAACTGCCCATAGACAGAGACAATTTCTAACCAGCCAGATCACAATGATTTATTGTTTTAAACCTTATCTTCTTTCTCACAGGGTGATGTAGGCCTGGTTGGACCTGCAGGCCCCAGAGGGTTTCCAGGTGTTGGAATAACAGGACCAAAGGTAAGACAGGAAGAGGAGGAGGAGGAGGAGGAAGGTTGTCTCAGAAACACAGATACTAATTATGAAGTATAAACACTGTGTGAATATTTCCCACAGGGAAATCAGGGACTGCTAGGTGAACCTGGACTGCCAGGTGAGAGAGGCGTTGGAGAACCAGGACCCAAAGTAAGTGTGCTGTTCCATTGTCAGTCAGTTTTTCCAGTTTTAAACAAGATCAAATCTTAATAATTAAGCTGTAGAGGTCGGTGTTGTGTGTGCACCCCACCAATGCTCTTGCATGTTATGTTCCTCTCTCAGGGTGACATGGGGTCAGAAGGGTTACCAGGTATACCAGGTCTGACAGGAGAGGATGGAGCCCCAGGACAAAAGGTAGCATCATAACCTGAACTTGTGTTCTGCTGTTTAATTTATTTAGTAATATAGTATTTCCTACCAGTCTGCTGTTTCACTGTTTGAATGAATGACTGCAGGGTGAGATTGGGTTACCAGGACCAAGGGGAGTTGACGGGGCCCCTGGTAAAGGCGCATCTGGAGAGAGGGTAACAGGCATTTTATATGAATATATTTTAATATATCAGTTTGCAAATACAATCCTCATATAATCATCTAAAAGCTTAACTCAGATGTCATGGTTTAGAGCATATGAGCAGCAGTTTTGTGTTACTTTGGCAGGGAGACAAAGGGGAAAGGGGGACCAGAGGCCAGCCAGGTGCAGTCGGTCCTGTGGGGCCGATAGGACCAAAGGTACGTATACTACAGCCGGGAAACTGAAGATACGAATTACATGACAGATGGAGGACAGACAGCAAACTAAAACTGGATGTAGGGGTGTAGCATTGTACCAATATTGACACTAATTGTGATATTTAAAATTGAAAAATGATAATCTCGTATAAATAAACCATGTCTGTCTCTTTCCATTCTCTCTGATACTATTTAAGCTCTAAATGCTTCTTTTTAAAAAAACGTTTTATTCTCATCATTCGTCATATCAACAATTCTGATCGATATAAGAAGGTAAAAATAGGCTGATTTAACACTTTTTACGACTATCTATCAAAAGGTGACAGTGACTCTGAAAGTAACGCTGCATTTTGAACAGTAAATCTAAGCAGACATGAAGTTTTTAATAAATAACTAACTCTAGTAATAAATTCACAAATATATATACTAAAATATATAAAATTAGGGACCTAATTTGCATAGAAATGTAGTCTTAAAAACATCTAGCTAATGTACTTTCACAGATTTACCAATAACTCTACTGGTTAGTCTTTTTTATTATTGTTTAATAATTCATTCAATCATTTTTAAATAAAAAAATGAATTTCCCACCTCGCTGCTTTGTTTTCTTTTCCAGGGAGAACCAGGAAATGTGGGATCACCAGGAAGTGCTGGACCACCAGGCAGGGGTATACCTGGTGCCAAGGTGAGCCCAAACAAACAGCTGCTGTAAACGTCAACAGCAACAAGGTGTGTTCATTGTTCTGCTTTTTCTTCTTCTTCTGGTTTTTGTCAGGGAGATCCAGGTCCACAGGGTGCAGCCGGAGCTGTGGGCGAGCCGGGGGTCGGTTTTGCTGGAGCCAAAGTGAGTTCAGCTCAGGTTTACGCTTAGCTTCTCCTCCCTCATGAAAAGTACTGATTAAAGTCTTGGTTTGTAGGGAGACAGAGGGCCACCAGGGCCGGCTGGGCCACCTGGACTGAAAGGTGATGGCTATCCCGGTCTTCCAGTGAGTATCAACCTGCATAACAGCCTCCTTTATCACTTTACACTCTGCATCATGTAATGTTTTCCGCATGGTGTCGTCGTAGGGACTTCCAGGGCCTCCAGGTCTGATAGGAGAATCCGGACCAGATGGTGTCGGTTTACCTGGACCAAAGGTAAAAGAAAAACAAGGACAGTGTCATCAATGAAAGAGAAACACTGATACTTACTTTATTTCAATGCTGCTGTCCCTCTTTTCTTTCTGAGATTAAATTGCTGTCTAATTTCTGTTCAGGGGGACAGAGGCTTGCCTGGACCTCCTGGGCCTATTGGTCCACCAGGGATTGGCATAACTGGTGCCAAGGTAATCTGTATTTTTTTTTATTTACTATAAATATATTGCCTGTGAAAAGTTGTGTTGGTATCCAGAAAAAGAGACTCAGTTTTCTTTTCCTGCAGGGTTCAATTGGCCGAACAGGACCACCTGGTCCGCAGGGGTTACCTGGAGAGGGCATCCAAGGACAAAAGGTACCACACGTCAGGCGCAGACTCTGAAAGACAAGATGAAAGAAGCATTTATTGATCCCCAGAGGATGAATATAATATATATTATAAAAGTTTTATCAGCAACTACAGTTCATAACTGGCTGCAACTGACTGGTGTGCATTGATTTAGACTGAAAGCGCAAATATTGGGTGATAGTGAATTGGGGCAGCAACCATAAAAACAAATATGCCTAGAATGACTTTGAAATGGTAAAATGTGATAATTAAAGATGAGCTATTATCTGTATCTGTACATGGAATGGGCGCATCTTAAACTGCATGAGTGGGACTGGAACTGGAAGTTGTTACTTTATGCCAGAAATTGAGGATTGCTCATAAAGTTGCTAAATTTATTTGAAAACTATTAATTAAATTCAGTTTCATGGTTAAATTTTAAGTTATCTCAGGGCACTTTTTTCTCATAGAGCAGGCCAAGACTGTACTACTTTAAATTATTTACAAAGACCCAACCATTCCCACCATGAGCAAGCACTCGGCGACAGTGGCAAGTCAAATATTATTATAACACATTTTTCGCTAATGATACTTGTGGTACCTGGATAGTCAAACTTGTTATTAAGTGTTTAATTTTTTAGGATTCAACAACTAAAGCTACCTGATCCTCTAAAGACTTGTGGGATATGTTTTATCTCAAATATATTCCAAGTACTCGTGCTAAAAGAAAATATTTCCATGAGCTCCGTCTTCTTGTATAAGAGTTCTCGTTGACATGGTCTGTGCTCCATGTTTGCAGGGGGACCCTGGATTTCAGGGGATCACCGGCCCCAGAGGCCCTCCTGGACAAGGTCTACAAGGGGATAAGGTAACAATATATGAATATGTATGTATGCATGATATGTTATTATGTAATATATAGGAAACATGACATCATATCTACAAGGACTCTGTTAGAAGGGTTAAGATAGCCCATTCTATCACAGCCCTATTGTGTGATTCAGATGTTTTCTTCCTCCGGCAGGGGGATCGAGGGTTCAGAGGTGAAAAGGGCAAAAAGGGAGACAGAGGAGAATCTGGAGAGCCAGGAACCACCGGACCTTTGGTACGGACTTTTGTTTTTCAGAGTGATTCAAATGCTCCTGAGAGAATAAATAAAAAAAATGTTGATCTCTTTCAAATTACAGGGTAGAACAGGACAAAAGGGAGAGCCTGGACTTACAGTAAGTATAACCCATTTCACTGAAAACTGAAGTGGTTTATGGGTGAGCAGAAGCTTTGTCTGGAAACTTACTATATCGTAAAATTGCTGGAATATATGCCCATATATATGGCACATATATGCCAATACAGATGTGTCTAGCGATTGATATATCACTTCTACATATGTTGTGCTTTCTATCTTTCACAGAGGGAAGAAATCATCAAAATTGTGAGATCCATCTGCAGTAAGTTCAGGAACTACAAACTCACATTTATAACTTTTGTTGATCCTCTATGTTTATAACCTGCCTCCATCTATTGCTTTGTTTCACTAGGTTGTGGTGTGGCATGCCGCCAAACCCCCTTGGAGCTTGTTTTTGTGATCGACAGCTCTGAGAGTGTTGGGCCCGACAACTTCAACGTGATCAAAGACTTTGTAAACGCCCTGATCGACCGAGCCTCGGTCAACCGGGACACCACGCGGGTTGGTGTGGTCCTTTACAGTCACATCAACATGGTGGTGGTCAGCCTCAGACAGGAAGCCAGCCGTGATGAGATCAAGTCTGCGGTGCGATCCATGACCTACCTGGGTGAGGGTACGTTCACGGGCAGCGCCATCCAGCAGGCCAACCAGGTGTTCAAGTCAGCCCGGGCAGGTGTGAGGAAGGTGGCCATCATCATCACAGACGGGCAGGCCGATAAAAGAGACGAGGTCAGTCTGGAGAGTGCGGTGTCGGAAGCTCAAGGAAGTAACATCGAGACGTTTGTAATCGGGGTGGTGAATGAGAGCGATCCGCTGTACGAGGAGTTCAAGAAGGAGATCAATCTCATGGCTTCTGACCCCGACAGCGACCATGTGTACCTGATCGAAGACTTCAAAACACTTCCAGGTGAGCCACTCAAGTGATCACATGATGTACTCATTAAGGTGTTAAAGTTCACCCAAAGTTAAGTAAAATTTTGAGGTACTTGTACTAATGTTCTTTTGGTCTTGCAGCTCTGGAAAGAAAACTGCTGAGTCGTATCTGTGAGGACGGAGAAAGACATTTGTTCAGCTCCATCCCGAGCTCCAGGCTGCCTCCAGGAATCCCTGAGGACTCCAGTAACTTTCGAGAACCTCCGTACAGGACTGATACCGATACACCCACGTTCACGGGAGACTTCAGGAGAGTTCAGATGGTGGTGAGGAGAACAAATCAGTCATCTCTATGCCTCCTGTTGGCCACACGTAGCCTTTGTTCCATGTACAAAACCATGTGGCATGACTCTGGGGTTGACAATGCCAGTCCAACAGTTGGTCCACCACTTCAGTCCAAACTGAAATATATTAAACTATCCTCTACTGGATGGATTGTCATGAAGTATTACATAGATATTCATGTTCCCCAGAGGATACATCGTTTACATTTACTCCGGCGCACAAGTAGGTCAAATTTTTCATCCATCCAGTGAAATATCTCAACATCTACCAGAAGTATTGACACAAAAGTTGGTGCAGACATTCATTGTTCCCAGAGGATAAATCCTAATGACTTTGGGGATCCCCTGACTTCTCTAGCATCACCATGAGGTTGATATTTGTGTTAATCTCAACAACTATTGGATGGATTGCCATGTGATTTGGCTCATGCATTCATGTTCCCCATTAGAACAGGTTTGGAAATCCCCTGACTTTTCATCTACCTACCGAAAGCAAATGTACTTCTGCATCTTTGCGGCCAGTAGTGACAAAATAGGTTTTCTTGTATGCTTTAGTAGCTTTCACCCACATATTTTTCATATAGTAAATAGATCTGTGGGGGTTACAACATGTCCTTTGTATAATCTTACCTGGATAAATAAAGGAATAGTAGATGAAATCATTCCCTGCTCTCTTACAGCCCGGCCCTCCAGCGTCACTCCCCGACAGAGAACTCGTCTCTCCACATAGACCCAAGACCGACGACAGATCCACCTCAGAAATTCATAGATTTCCACACTTTGACAGGGAGCCTTTCAGACCCGTAACAGAGTTCCTCCCACATTTCGACTGGAAGGACCCTACAAACCGTATGGTGATGACGGGAGCATTCGGGCCAGAGCGTCCCACTCCACCTCAGGGCCTGCCTGAGGAGAGGACACAGATGCCACCGACTCCTGCCCTGCTGCCTTCAGACTCCTTCATAACAGGTAACTGCTGGGAGTTTGTAGAAGAGATTGAAGGACGGAGAAATGATTGGTTTAAATGTTAGAAATTATAAATGAAGGAAAAAGAAATATGCACATCTATTCGTTCTACAGGCATTCATGATCCCAGAAGATCTTACTCACTTTGGTGATCCCTTGGCTTTCCCTCTAGCTCCACCTCTAGTTTTGGGTATCTCAGTAACTATGAGAAGAGAATGAAGTACACACATTTATATTCCCCTCAGGATTAAGTGAAATAACTTTGGTTATACTTTGACTATCGTTCTAACGCTCAAAGTTTTAATTTGTCCAATATCTTGATTTATGACATTTATTGGCTGTAAACTCATAGTCTTGTTAAATTTCTAAATTTCACACTTCTTGTTTTTCGTCGTCTCCAGCTGAGCGCTGCAGCCACCCCCTGGATCCAGGACCTTGCCGGGACTACACAGTTAAGTGGTACTACGACGTCACAGCTAACTCCTGTGCTCAGTTCTGGTTCGGAGGCTGTCTAGGAAACAGAAACCAGTTCGAGACTGAGAAGAGCTGCAGAGACACCTGCGTCAAGGTCTAACATGCTCGTAAAAAACATTTTGACTTCATGAAGTTCACTTCGACTTAAGTACCTTAGTGTTTTACTTATAGCTAGACTGACATTGGATAGGGACAATAAAAGCTCTTTAATTGTTCGGTAGACTATGTACTGTTTTTTTTTTTCCTGTTGGCCCGAGGGATGTGTGTATTAATTGTTAATCAGTGCAGATAAAATGAAAAAAATCTGTGATGTTACTTACACTGTGGAACAGTTCTATTAAAAATAAAACAAACTTTGTAACCACTAATTTTTCTATTCAGATAAAGTAACCTCTTTGTATCGTTCAATGGTGTATTTTTCTACTTCATGTCTCACTTTTTTATGTTTTTCAATACTGTGAAATGTCATTAAAGTAAAAACAAAAACAAATAAACTTTTTATTTCATGCACTGTAGTCTGAATTAGAAGTCGTTTGGACCTTTGTGTTTTCTAAATGAATATAAAGTGATGCATGATGTGCACGTGTTGTATTTGCTCGTGTACCTAAAAAATGCAGTGAGCTTTAACAAAAGGACAGTTGCAGTAAAGTTAAACTTCAGCTGACTCATCCTCACTGAACAAAGTATTTCAGCAGTAAAAAGCAAGTAAGAATACTCACCCCATAGTTTCGAGTTAGACATGATTACATTGCATTGGGTGATATTCTGCCGTCGGGTTGACAGTCACCTCCTTTCTTTTCTTTTTAATGAACTAGGAGTAGTAATAGATACAGGCAAAAAAATCAGTAGGAAAATAGAAGTTTAATCTTCGCCTTGATTGGTACATTCAGTTACATTCATCATCACATCGACATTCAAATGATGAGAGTGCTACAAGGGTGGCATCATTTGTAAAAGACAAGAAAAGAAGACATGATGATGGATCCGGGATCCCTGCTCGGATTAGGATCCTGCCCGTTGAACAAGCCGAAGTAGACGACAGTGTCGGATTCAGACCCGCTTAAGTCCAGCTGGAAGAGGACAGAAACAGACACACACTTAATGAAACTAAAGAAATGAAGAAGCAACGTTCTGATTTCACAGATATCTTCATCAGCCTCCACCAACCTCACCACCAACTGTCCATCAAGAGAATCACATGAAACCAACAGCAGGATGTGAATTGCAACAGCTTTGTTGGACGTACCTGTTTGGTGACATCAACCCTCCAGGGGTTGACCTGTAGTCCGTCGCACCAGCCTCCTCGCCCGTACAGCCACGTGCCGTGTTCGTTTGGTACCGCGCCCTCTTTGACCCGCGTGGTGCAGCCCAGAGCTGTTCCTGATGCAGCGCCACCATGACAATCAGTGCAAAGAAATGACTCAGTGACTCAGTGTCCAGTTCTTGATTAGTCGATCAAGAGGAAACTGACAAACTTTCGCTGGTTCAAGCTTCTCAAATGTGAAGATTTCTTATCACACAGACGGATGATTCTCTTGTCATCTACTGTAGGGAGCCGACAAAAAGCCGACGTTTCTCACCTGCCATATCGAATCTGAGGGTGTTGTTAAAAACACCGTTGAGCAGGAAGTGATGAGAGGTGACACAGAACTCTCCACAGTTGTTGTCGTCGCTGCCGTGGCCTGTGATGACGGCGTACAGCTCCACCTGAAAGCAGACACACACACAGCCGCTGACGTGATCCACAGGCAGGACAGGACGCTGTTTACATGGATGGTGTCCACCGTCATGTCTGTTACCTTCTTGGCTGATGCCGGCACGGAGAATTTGATCGGCTGGTACTTCTTGTTGTAGTTTTTGTCGAAGGTTCCTCCGCTGTACAGCGGCATCACTCTGAAGGGGTGGAGCTCCTCTTCATCGTTACCTGTGATGTAACCTGTGGATATGTAAAAAGAATAAAAATATTATTTGACAATACATGAATTTGGGTTTTGGGAAACTTTTTTACTGTTTTATGACTTTTTTTTTTTGGACCAAACCAAACATATTATTATGTGTTTGTTGAGCTAAAGTAAAATTTATTGGCTCTTTTTAAATGCATTTATATTTATGCTTTTTTAACTTGTCAGTAATATTGACATTATTTATTTTAGTCTGGCAGCTGTTAATCTAGTTTATATTTTATCTTTTTGAAAGAAAATACATCATTACAAATGGCTTTTTTCATAAAGAAACTACAGACAGTCTGCTCCTTCCTGCACGGAGATTCCTCCTCGCTGCTTTAGAGAAATCCACCAGTGAGAGACAACGGACTAAAAATGTTCTGGTCTGTCGTAGCTCTCCATCCTCACAGTTCAGATCTGAGCATGAACATTTCAAGTGTCACACCTCTGACAGGTAGTGATACTACCTGTTCTTGTAAAGATCCATTTTTCTGTCATGGTAAATGCAGTTTTATTTCGAAATACTGACATATATCAGCTGTTATACAGTATATTTTGAAATCACGATGAGAAACTCTGGAACTCTGGGGGTCAGTCAGCTGTGAGCTACAACTGGAGCTATATTTGTTTACATTTTGGCACATTAAAATATGCTGAATTAGCTATCAGCAGTTCCTGTTTACAGTGTGTACAGACAGCAGGCTGTACATCTGAGTTATGGTGAATCTTAACGTGTGTGTATCATGTCTGTATGTCAGATTTGACTGAGTTATGAGTCAGAGAAGAGCTTCAGCATTTAAAGAGTGTACACCTGTCTGATTGCTGACACTGAATCTCAGGTTGAGGGAGACGATCCACGGCATCGCCCACGGCACCGTCTTCATGGTCAAGGTGCATCTGTTGCCGTCCAGCAGTGGGAGTAGAGGGGACACGTCTGTCAGCCAGTGCCCAATACCTCTGCCAATAAATACCAGGTCAGATAAAATAACAGTTCATACTGAATCAGAGTATCGACATGTTTTTAAAGTCTACCTGGAAAACATCTTTACCTGCGAAAGGCAGTGATCCATCGGCCCAGCTCCATGTTGCAGTACGGGCCACGATGATCGCAGCAGATGAACAGCTGCACCGTGTGATCCCACTGAGCGCAGGACGAGTCTCTCTTCTCCGGACAGGACAGGGACGAATCGAGCTCCAGCACGTTAAAGTCCGACAAGCCTGCAGAGACAAATTTATCATTAAAATGCTTCATATGGCTCATATTATATAGTAATACTGCTGATAATCGTACAATACTTAACTTACTAAAATAATGACATTTAAACTGGTGACACTGCCCATCTCATACATATCGTTACCTGGCGGCATGTCGACTGTTGCCACCGCTCCTTTCTCCCCCTGCATTTGCACTTTGTCAAAAACAGGAACAACCTTTGCAGAACTTTGAAGTTTGGTCAGCAGGTCGGCATTGAAATCAAACCTGGAGACAAAGTCACAGATAAAGACTGATAAAAACCTGGAATCTCCTGGTTACAGTCGAGTCTGTTCACAACTTCAGATCTTCATCTGTGTTCTCACCACTGTGCCTGCCAGTTAAGGAAGCTGAACGAGGGGTAAAGAAACCAGCCCATCTCAGCCAGCAAACCCTGTTGGTCAATGCTGAAGAAGTAGTATGGGGACGGGGTGTTCTGGAAGGACACAAAGACCGGCTGTCCAGACCTGCAACACAGATTCAGAAGTGTCAAACTAGGAGCTTCTGTCTCCCTCTTCTGGCAGTGAGAGTGAATATACAAACATTGTATTTATTCATGCATGTACAGTACTGATGAATTTCAGGGGAATTCTGTTTGCTTCCTCTTTGGTCAGAAAGAGGAAGCAAACATACTTTTGAAGTTCAGCACTTAACTCTCGCCAGCGTTCAGTTAATCTGTGTACAAGGACGCTTCAAAGTGTGCAAAGCGTGCAAAGGTCTTACTGTAGTCCCTGAGCGACCGAGACCTCCAGGTGCACCATGGCAGCGGGGATGCCCAGCGCCGTTATACACTCATCTCCGACACAGTTCATATCCTGGATCGGGTTACCCGGAAGAGCGTAGACAAGGACACCGGAGGCGCCGGATTTGGCCATGTTCTGCACCTGGAAGGAAGTACAGTTCATCCCAAGCTGATGAATTCATATTGAATGAAAGTCGATACTGCAGGTGTGTCTCAAAACAAAACAAATGGAGGGAATCAGAAGCTACACAGGAGATCAAACAGTGAAGATTGCAACTAATAAAGATGCATTTACTCATAAAACATCTGCAAAGCTGATTGAAGTTAGTATTTTAAATTCAGCATTGTTTGTGTCCATGTTTTCCTGATTTTATTGATGCACTGCTGCATATCTTGGCGTGTTACCACCGCCTGCAGATCAGTGGAACAGCTCCACACTACAGGACAAAAACTCCTGAGGGAACCTTTGACGTGCACGCTTTGAAACAAAACCTCGCAAGAAGCAGCATCACCGACATGAACAGACCTTAGTGAAGAAAGAGCAGTTGCCCTCAGACACCCAGGCCACAGCACCCGACACCGAGGGCGAAGGATCACACCCGTCGCCTGCGTCCCTCAGCTCATACAAACTCTGAGTCCAGTGTCCCATGAGCCAATCATACCTGGCATCTAGTCTCTTGATAACTATAGGCACCCTCCACCCTGTGAGGAGAGGAACATGATCAGAAAGGATCAGAGGGGTTATATTTTCATGCACCACCTGCGTCTCTGCTGAACAGGTGAGTCAGACAACAGTCAGTGACAGTGCATCTGTCACATTAGGCCCATGAGGAGACAGCGCTCTTACCCTGTGAGGTGAAAACAGCCTGGGCAAGCAGACAGTTATGAGACATGCAGCCCCAGCTGTAAAACACACTCGGTATCCAGTTACCCAGAGCGAAGACAGGCAGAGCAGAGAAGTGCAGCCTGGACAGGACCTCCTTCTTACTGCGGAGACACGAAGATGAGATGAGACAAACAGTGTTAAACAGGTCAGGGTGAAGCGCCTGTTTTAATTCGCTCAAGTGACGATGGCAGATGGGATAAAAGAGATTTTGTAGACTTGTGGAAGGTGGGCGAGGCGATCAAAGAACCACAGAGCGAGGCTGACTGCGAGATCATAGTGATGCTCAGGGAAGACTACATGGGTGAAGAACCCTGGAAAATACTAGATCCTGGTCCAAGATGATGACAGTCAAAGGACATCTGTGACTGCCGTTTCAGGCTGTTGATCATCATCTGCAAAAGTGTTGAGCGTCCTCAGCAGGTGGAGGCGCTGCTGGCCTTTCTCGTACACATCTCCATACCGAGATATTTAAATGATGGTACTGAAGAGGAGGTTAAAGACATGACAGCACAAAACGGATGAAGCCTTACGCTTATATTTATCTATCCATCAGTTCCTCTCGTTCTCTACCTCTGTAAACTCAAACAGTCGTGGCAGATGACCGTCCAGCATGAGCTGGACTCTGCTCCAGGTTTCTGCCACCGTCACACATGGTGGGAGTGGTTGGCTTGCTCTACGTGGGAAGTGTCACAAGATAACTTCTGTTATTAGTTATTAAAAAAACGAAGTGAAACTGAACAGTCAAATGTTAAATGAGCCACCGACGAGACAGAACTGTAGATTCTCAGACTAATGCAAAGTGAAGTTAATTATAGACAAATTTAAATAAATCAAATTAATGTAATTAAACATGAATTCATCGAAATACACAAAGCAGACTGAAAAGTTCAACTAAGAAATGTCTGGATTATTAACGGTCAGTCTCAAATTAGTCTGTTTGAGATCGAATCAAAATGATCAAATAAAGTGTGTGTTGCAGAAATAAGGAAACAACTTCAACGTGACAAACTCAAGACAGTTTCTGTCCGCTCCTAACATCCCCATTCCTGTCTGCACTTCCTGTTTTTCATGTGTTTCATGTGTCTGTGCAGCATTCAGTGTGTTGGATATATTAGATTATTTTGCAGGATTTTTTTGCAAATTTGGCGACATGTGATTTGATTTAAGTTGCTTTAAAAAACCCTCCGGTACTTGATTTACACCCAACAGCACAGCCCCTGTTTCTGTTTTACTGTCTCCTTTTAGTAAGTTTATTATAACTAAAACTCACTTATATATTATATATTATAAACTTTTATGACTTTGAAGAAGGAGAACTTCTAAAAACACAATGCACTGCAGGATTAAATCAGTGCATTGCAGTTGCAATGGACATTTTTCTGCAGAATGAGTCATTTTACTCTCAATATTTTCAGCACATGTTGATGATAATACTTCTGTACTTTTACTTAATTAAGATTTAACACATTTAAGTCGCTTCATTTCAACACTTTGCCCCCAAAGCAGTGGCTCCTCTGCGGTCACCTGTGCTGCACGGCGACCCTGTGCACCTGGTCCCGCATCCACAGAGCATCACTGACCGCAGAGTCGTCCAGGGACAGAAACAGGACCTGGGTGCTGTCGGGCAGGTCCTGCACCAGGCTGGTCAGAGACGACTCGGAGCTCCACATGCACTCCAGGAAGCCTGACTTGTTGGTGAAGGCGTGGATGATGAGAGGTCCCCGCAGGGTGCCCGGCTTGTAGGAGAACTCTCCATCCAGAGTTGGGGCAGTGAACGCGGCCGCGGTGTCTCCAGGCTCCGGCCCTGCTGCTCCGGAGGTTTTTTTCCTGGATCTTAAATCGACCGTGGTGTCTTTGGACTCATCTTCGCTTAGTTTCGATCTCACTGCAGCTTCAGTCACATGAGCTGTCAAAGCAACCAGGAACAACAACACGGAGAGCTTTGAACGCAACGGAGCCATGTCCCCGCTGCTGGAGAGGGGCCGTGAACTCACCACAGCCTGAGCATTAGTTTAATCTGAAGTTAAAGTCCGGACTGCACACACACTGCACACACACTGCACACACACTACTGACACACACACACTGCACACTGACATGGTTCACGCCTATTTTGAACCAGGTCGCACTGCTGGCTACGGTGAGCCAAGAGGGACCAAAAGCTTCAGTTTGTGATTGGCTGGAGCTCTGCACTGCATGCATTGCATTTCAAAATAAAAGATTTATCTATCTATCTATCTATCTATCTATCTATCTATCTATCTATCTATCAAAGCTATTGAACTAAAATCCTAAAATCCTGAACTAAAAGGTCTGCACTGCATGCATTGCATTGCATTTCAAAATAAAAGATCTATCTATCTATCTATCTATCTATCTATCTATCTATCTATCTATCTATCTATCTATCTATCTATCTATCTATCTATCTAAGCTATTGAACTAAAATCCTAATATTTTCTGTAAAGGCTTGATGCCTCATACTAATTTTTGACAATGGATGACTACGTTTACTACTCACTCACTCAGTATCAAACATTTTGCATGTATTTTTTTGCATTAAAAAAGGGTATCATGCACGATATTTACGCTACTGTAAAATCCCTTTGATCCATAATTTATGAAAAAAAGGTTGATACACTTGACCCCAGGACTAACATATTTGAACCACATCAACCAAAATATCACACTGTGAAGCCATCACCATATCTAGAGAAAGATGTACAAATATCAAAAAAACTGTATCTGTATTAAGTGTTTCAAAGAAGCAAATTTTAACTCAAATTATTACTTTGGGGATCATGGTTATCTGGTGTCCATTATGGCTAGATATTAAAGTTTTTTCTTGCATGTGCTTAATTTCTTTCTTTTTTTTTTGCATTGAAAAATGCGTTATGCACAATTTTGGAACAGAGCTCATCTAGACATGTTATCATCAGAACAGATGGAAAAACAAATTGTGCCCTTGGGACTGTATGCAGGATATAACAAGGGCAATTACTATGATATTAACCCTTTGCTGCACGAGATTTAACAGCATGCAAACTCCAGAGATGTGTTACAGGGATTATATTCTGACAAGTTAGATAATTTATCTACGAACACAGTATTATTCTGAAACACAAAAATGTGTGATCATGAAAGCATATATATTATATATATATATATAATTAGAAACAAGAAAAGTAGTATAACCTGTTTTGATTGTTGACATCTTGGCAGTCCTCATAAGGCGACCCGGATAACATCTCGGTACTGAGCCAAGCTAAATACTTCCCTGTTCATCCACCCCCGTTTCAAGACTGAGTCATTTCCTGGACACGAAACTTACTTTCGTTTCGTGTCCGCAATCGTCTGACTGCAGAAAGGTAATATAACATCTAACAGTGGTTTATACTTCGATGGAAAACAGCCGCTTTGGTAGAAATAGTGTTCCTGTGACCAGTTTCTGAACTTAATGTGACGTTTTGTGATCATTTCTTTTGTGTGATGTGGAGCTGAATAATGACCTCACTGACGCACTTCTGTTCAGATCAGATATTTTTGTTTCATACCTAGTCTGCTGTCGTTTGACAGATTGAGTTATTTGTGCGGGGATAATATAATGGTTAACATAAATGCAGGATTGGTTATGATGTCATCAAATTAACACCAAGAGAGGCAACAACTCTGGGAGGTGTGTTGCATAAAATTGTGTTTTATGTAAGGCATGTTGAGAAAAGGATCATTTCAGCAGCATACACAATGCTGGAAAGCATCTAATTCATCATTTTAAAACAGTGCAAAGAAACTGAATATGCAAAATATAAAGTCCGTGAATATGAATACAGAACAAACAAAGCATTTAGAGGAACAGGAACAAGGAAGCAATCATGAAGAATGTAACCAGGAACCAGGAGATGGCAGTAATGTAATGATAAAGAAATAAACCTTTGTAACAGTTCACTAGATGTTTTTCTATCACTGCTGTGACTCATGAAGAGTTGATGGGAAAGCTTGAAGTGTGACGGGTTGTGGCTGGTTAAAATGACTCAGATGATTTATAGTAAAGAGTAAAGACACACCTCTTTTTATACATTTCATAATGTAAATACGAGCATTATAGCTCAGTAACTTCCAGGTCATGTGATCTGTTGACTTAAAATCAGTGTGGGATCATACTTGTTTTATGAGACGCACCTTTTTCTTTCTTCAAAAAATAAAAAAATAATAATACATTTATTACCCATGTTTTATTTTGAAAAAAGTATTTACCATAAAGTCGGCAATAAAGGCGCACTTGAAATGTTGGCTGGCTTGACCGCAGTCACAAGGAAGAAGGAAGGTCTTTGTCACTGGATGTCCACAGTCACATGGTAGTCACATTTTCCTCATTCCTCGCTTTATGTAAAATCTGAATGATTTTTTTTGTATCAAGTTGATTTTTGAAGTGAAAAACGCAAATAATAAACTGGAAGACAACTGAGATCATCAAGAAGAAAGTGAACTAACTACAGTAAGTACTTTTACATTCACTTTCTAACTGACTACACCTCATGTTGTGTGTTACATTCCACTTATATCAAGTTAAGTAATTAAAATAAGTTTCACCTTGATGAATCTTCGTTCTTTTTCTATTGATTAATGTTCTATGAAAGGTAAAAAAACAACAACAAGTGTCCAGTTACAATCAAAAAGAGATAAAAACCAACAAATCAAGTGTCCAGTTACAATCAAAAAGAGATAAAAACCAACAAATTCACTCCCAACAATTCTCTTCTTTATCATTCTGTCTCTATTTTTGCTTGATTATTACTGAAATAAAGGAACTAAATACGTTTTCCACCACTGGTAGAGAAAAAAATTGGATTGATAGTCTAAAAGTAAAATTTGTTCCTAAAGTGTAGTAGCATAGCATGGCGCGGTTAAGCTATGTTTGAGTCAAGAAATGTCGTAAATGCGGTGGTAAGAACAAAACTTTCCACTCATATCACAAGGTGGTCTTATAGAACAGAGGACTGTTTGCATCTTGCAGTGGAAGCCCCCATGAAGTCGTATTTCAGGAATCTCTCAAGTATTCTCTTTGATCAATGGCGTGCAATGAATCTCAATGAAAAGGGCAATGGCGAATGAGGAAACTCCAACACTCGATGGTCTAATGGTCCAACCGATTGTCTAACTTCATCACTCACTCAGTAAGTCAGGGACAGACTGTCCTCTTTCTAGAGCTTTGCCATGGCCCAGGTGAAAAGATAATGTTTAAAGCTCAGACAATGCAAATTGCGGTATAGTGACCATCTATCAATAAGCTGACCAAGGTTCGATTCATGATACCAAAGACAACTTGGACTAGCTATTAGCGGAGCAAAGTTTTACATTCTTCAAAGTGGCCAACTTTTGCATTAATGACAGCTCTACACACTTCATTCTCTCAATCAGCTTCATCTTCTGTTTCTGTGGAAGTGTACATTCTACCATGCATCAGCCTGAGCAGGAAGATGAGGACGTCCCGCCCTCCAACATCTCTCCGTCTGAGGCACATGACAGCCAGGCTGAACCTGAGAGGTAAGATTAACAACTGTTGACACCAGAGCTCAATGTAAGTCCACTGTCATGAAAAGTACTGTTGAGAGGAAGAAGATATTCACCCACCTGTCTTTTGTCATTGCTCCGTTTTCTTCCAGGCCTGAACAGGAGAGAGCAGGTTCTCCTGTACCAAGCAATGTGTCCATGAAGAGTCAAAGATCCATGGATTTCCCTATTTCTTTCAAACAGCAAGACTCAATTCCTGAGTAAGTGAACATAACTTTTGAGAAAATTTTCTATTAAAGGTCCAGTGTGTAGGACAGGACAGTCCAGACTTTGGTCCACATGCAGACAGAATAGCAAGTCAATCCAGACACAGTCCATGCCTTGTGTTATGAATGCAAATGATATTACTGTATTATTGTAATGTTTTCTAGCAACATGATACTCACAACACAGTCACTGAGCTCCAAATATTTCCACCTATTGTTGTGGAAATTTCTCTGCTACTGGTGAAGAATGAAATGGGGATTTCTGCCAGCCGACAAGGTTTTTATTTTCTTTGAAAAGAAAAGGTCAATCAGTACACGAGCAGTCAAAGATGAAGAAAGACCCCGAGCATTGGGAGACCCCTCGTTTGTGTGTTTTACACCTGAGGTATCCTGCAGGATCTTGTATTTAGGTGCAAAGTTGAGTCTAGACATCACAATTTAAAAACACAAAAGGACCTGGTGTCTTGTGTTTGGAAGGGGGATGCTGGGCATCTCTAGTGGCTGAAACAAAGAAATTGAATTTACCATTACACTATCTTTTGTCATTGCTCCTATTTAATTCCAGGCCTGAACAGGAAAGAGCAGGTTCTCCTGTACCAAGCTGTGTGTCCATGAAGAGTCAAAGGTCCATGGATTTCCCTATTTCTTTTAAACAGCGAGACTTAATTTCTAAGTAAGTCAAAATAACTTTTTGCAAACAAATTTTCTATTAAATGGTATAGTTGATGGTTTATTATACTTTATTCTATGACAATACTCTGACATTGTTGCATTGTTGATTTAAATCTGCCTGCACAGTCTTTAATAATCACAGCTCTACCGTGTCCACCTGTACTATTTAAAAAAAATCTTTAATCATTCTTAAATGTTATGCACCTGGTACTTTGATTTCATAAGGTTCCTTTCTTTCTATTTCTTCATCCTCTACCACAAAAGGACCAGATAGACCTCAGGCACTTTAAGTCCAGGTTCTCTCTACATCTCAGTCACTGAGCTCCAAATACTTCCACCTGTCTTTTGTTATTGCACCATTTTCTTCCAGGCCTGAACAAGAAAGAGCAGGATCTCCTGTACCAAGCAATGTGTCCATGAAGAGTCAAAGATCCATGGATTTCCCTATTTCTTTCAGACAGCAAGACTTAATTTCTAAGTAAGTGAACATAACTTTTGAGCAAACTTACTATTAAAGGTCCAGTGTGTAGGACAGGACAGTCCAGACTTTGGTCCACATGCAGACAGAATAGCAAGTCAATCCAGACACGGTCCATGACTTTTGTTATGAATACAAATGATATTACGTGCAATGTTTTCTAGCAACATGATACTCGCAACAGAGTCACTGAGCTCCAAACACTTCCACCTGTCTTTTGTCATTGCTCCATTTTCTTTCAGGCCTGAACAGGAAAGAGAAGGTTCTCCTGTACCAAGCAATGTGTCAATGAATAGTGACAGGTCCATGGAATACCCTCCTGCTTCTAAACAGGGAGACTTTATTTCTGAGTAAGTGAACAGAACTTTAGCACAATTTTGAGCACAACTGATTTTAGATCAATATCGAGCTAATCGGACTGCAGAGGAAGTCTAGGCCTGGATCTGTTATTCATTTTCCAAATATCTGCTACAAAAGGAACTCTTGAAACATTGGCCGTTGTTGCATGTTTTCTCCACAGAGTTCACCAGGAGACGACAGAGGAGTTCAGTGACTGTCTATCAGAACTGGGCGTCATATTTACGGTGCGTACTGTAAACCCTATCTTACCCTACTAGTAACTGCCACAATTTGCTGTTCTTATGTAAACAATGCAAATACATTGTGTAAATGACAGTGAGGCTGTTTTTAAAGGTAGAAAAGTTATATAACGTTGTTTTCAGTACATAATGTTAAAAGTTAATTTATTATTATTTTTTGTTACAGCATCTTGAGGAGAACATTGTTACTTTTGTGAAGAACGAGCTCAAGAAATTTAAGAAACTTCTGAGTCAAAATTACTCAGAATGCTTTGACGGCCAACGTGAGGATGAGGAGGCTGGTCATGGTGAGGAGGAAGAGCAGAAGAGGAGCAGCAGAAAGGCCTTTGTGAAGATCACACTACAGTTCTTAAGGAGAATGAAGCAGGAGAACTTAGCTGACTCTCTGCAGAAGAGTAAGAGGCTTTTAATTGATGTAGCCGGGAAAATAAATAAATATAATAAGATAAATAATGACTTGTCTTGAGGCATACACATTTACTTATATAAAATTTGGTGGAACAAGCCAACCCTGACCCTCATGGCAGCTCTATACTGGGATCATTATCCAATGATGATTGTTCAATCCGATACAATGTTTGTTGTTTTTCCACATAGGAACTCTTGCTCCAGTGTGTCACCATAAACTTAAATCTAACCTAAAAAAGAAGTTCCAGTGTGTGTTTGAGGGGATTTCTAAAGCAGGAAATCCAGCCCTTCTCAATCAGATCTACACAGAGCTCTACGTCACAGAGGGAGGGACAGCAGAGGTCAATGAAGAACATGAAGTCAGACAGATTGAAACAGCATCCAGGAATCCAGACAGACCGGAAATGGCAATCAGATGTGAAGACATCTTTAAGGCCTCACCTGAGACACATCAACCAATCAAAACAGTGATGACAAAGGGAGTAGCTGGCATCGGGAAAACAGTCTTAACGCAGAAGTTCACTCTGGACTGGGCTGAAGACAAAACCAACCAGGACGTGCAGTTCATGTTTCCATTCACTTTCAGGGAGCTGAATGTGCTGAAAGATAAAAAGTTCAGTTTGGTGGAACTTGTTCATCACTTCTTTACTGAAACAAAAGAATCAGAAATTTGCAAGTTTGAAGAGTTCCAAGTTCTGTTCATCTTTGATGGTCTGGATGAGTGTCGACTTCCTCTGGACTTCCACAACACTGGGACCCTGACCGATGTTACAGAGTCCACCTCAGTGGATGTGCTGCTGAGCGTCCCACTCCACCTCAGGCCTGGCTGAGGAGAGGACACAGAGCCACCGACTCCTGCCCTCGCTGCCTTCAGACTCCTTCAGAACAGGTATGCTGGGAGAGTTGGTCGCAAGAGATTGAAGGAGGAGAAGAATATTGGTTCAAATGTTAGAAATTATAAATGAAGGATAAGAAATATGCACAATCTATTCTTCTACAGGCATTCATGATCCCAGAAGACTCTACTCACTTTTGCCTGAGTCCCTTTGGCTTTCCCTCTTAGCTCCACCGCTATTTTGAGGTATCTCAGTAACTATGAGAAGAAGAATGAAGTCAACACATTATATTCCCCTCAGAGATAAGTGAAATAAACTTGGTTAACTTTGACTGATCGTTCTAACGCTCAAAGTTTATAATTCCAATATCTTGAATTTATGGACATTTATTGGCGTAAACTCATAGTCTTGATTAATTTCAAATTTCACTTCTTGTTTCAGTCGTCCTCCAGCGGAGCGCATGCAGCCACCCCTGGATCGCGGACTTGCGGGACAACAGTTAAGTGGTACTTACGACGTCACGCTAACGCCTGTGCTCAGTTCTGGTTCGGAGGCTGTCTAGGAAACAGAAACACAGTTCGAGACTGAGAAGAGCTGCAGAGAACCTGCGCAAGGTCTAACATGCGCGTAAAACATTTGACTTCATGAAGTTCACTTCAACTTAAGTACCTTAGTGTTTTAACTTATAGCTAGACTGACATTGGATAGGGACATAAAAGCTCTTTAATTGTTCGGTAGACTATGTACTGTGTTTTTTTTTTTCCTGTTGGCCCGAGGGATGTGTGTATTAATTGTTAATCAGTGCAGATAAAATTATATCTGTGATGTTACTTACACTGTGGAACAGTTCTATTAAAAATAAAACAAACTTGTAACCACATTTTTCCTATTCAGATAAAGTAACCTCTTGTATCGTTCATGGTGTATTTTTCTACTTCATGTCTCACTTTTTTATGTTTTTCAATACTGTGAAATGTCATATTAAAAAAAACAAAAACAAATAACTTTTTATTTCATGCACGGTAGTCTGATTAGAAGTCGTTTGGACCTTTGTGTTTTCTAAATGAATAAAGTGGATGCATGATGTGCACGTGTTGTATTTGCTCGTGTACCTAAAAAATGCAGTGAGCTTTAACAAAAGGACAGTTGCAGTAAAGTTAAATTCGCTGACATCCTCACTCGAACAAAGTATTTTCCAAGCAGTAAAAAGCAAGTAAGAATACTCACCCCATAGTTTCGAGTTAGACATGATTACATTCAATTCGTGGGTCGAGGCTGCTTGACACCTGTTACGCCTTTTAGCTATTGATAGGCTGAGTATAGTATAATAGATACAGGCAAAAAATCAGTAGGAAAATAGAAGTTTAATCTTCGACCTTGATTGGTACATTCAGTACATCATCATCACATCGACATTCAAATGATGAGAGTGCTACAAGGGTGGCATCATTTGTAAAAGACAAGAAAAAAGACATGATGATGGATCCGGGATCCCTGCTGGATTAGGATCCTGCCCGTTGAACAAGCCGAGTAGACACAGTGTCGATTCAGACCCGCTTAAGTCCAGTGGAAGAGGACAGAAACAACACACACTAATAAACTAAAAAATGAAAAGCAACTTTCTGATTTCACAGTATCTTCATCAGCCTTTGTAGGTGCCTTGCGTCTCTTTGCACATACCACCACCAACTGTCCATCAAGAGAATCACATGAACCACACAGCGATGTGATGCAATCAGTTTGTTGGACGTACCTTTTGGTGACATCAACCCTCCAGGGTTGACCTGTAGTCCTCGCACCAGCCTCCTTCGCCCGTACAGCCACGGCCGTGTTCGTGTTGGTACACCGCCCTCTTTGACCCGCGTGGTGCAGCCCGAGCTGTTCCTGAGCAGCACCACCATGACAATCAGTGCAAGAAAGACTCATGAATCATGACTCAGTGTCAGTTCTTGATTAGTCGATCAAGAGGAAACTGACAAACTTTCGCTGTTCAAGCCTCTCAAATTGAAGATTTCTTATCACACAGAGGATGATTCTTTTTGTCATCTACTTTAGGAGCCAGCCGTAAAAAGCCGACGTTTCTCACCTGCACATAAATCGAATCTGAGGGTGTTGTTAAAAACACCGTTGAGCAGGAAGTGATGAGAGGTGACACAAACTCTCCACAGTTGTTGTCGTCGCTGCCGTGCCTGTGATGACGGCGTACAGCTCACCTGAAAGCAGACACCACACAGCAGCTGACGTTGATCCACGGCAGGACAGGAAGCTGTTTACATGGTGGTGTCCACCGTCATGTCTGTTACCTTCTTGGCTGATGCGGCACGTGAATTTGATCGGCTGGTACTTCTTGTTGTAGTTTTTGTCGAAGTTTCCTCCGCTGTACAGTGGCATCACTTGAAGGGGTGGAGCTCTCTTCATCCTTACCTGTGATGTAACCTGTGGATATGTAAAAAGAATAAAAATATTATTTGACAATACTTTGAAATTTTACTGTTTTATGACTTTTGTTTGGACCAAACCAACACTTATTATGTGTTTGTTGAGCTAAAGTAAAATTTATTGGCTCTTTTTAAATGCATTTATATTTATGCTTTTTTAACTTGTCAGTAATACTGACATTATTTATTAGTTGGCAGCCTGTTAATCTAGTTTATTTTATCTTTTGAAAGAAAACAGCATTACAAATGGCTTTTTTTTCATAAAGAAACTGAGTCAGTATATTTTCTGGAAATAAAAACATTGTTATTTTTATCCAGATATGTTCCAGGAACTGTTTACAGACAGTCTGCTCCTTCCTGCACAGAGATTCCTCCTCGCTGCTTTAGAAAAATCCACCAGTGAGAGACAACGGACTGAAAATGTTCTGGTCTGTCGTAGCTCTCCACTCCCACAGTTCAGATCTGAGCAGAACATTTTCTGAATGGTCACACCTCTGACAGGTAGTGTTCTTGTAAAGATCCATTTTTCTGTCATGTAAATGCAGTTTTATTTTGAAATACTGAATATATCAGCTGTTATACAGTTATTTTGAAATCACGAGAGAAACTCTGGAACTCTGGGGGTCAGTCAGCTGTGAGCTACAACTGGAGCTATATTTGTTTACATTTCGGCACATTAAAATATGCTGAATTAGCTATCAGCAGTTCCTGTTTACTGTGTGTACAGACAGCAGGCTGTACATCTGAGTTATGGTGAATCTAAACGTGTGTGTATCATGTCTGTATGGTCAGGTTTGACTGAGTTATGAGTCAGAGAAGAGCTTCAGCATTTAAAGAGTGTACACCTGTCTGATTGCTGACACTGAATCTCAGGTTTGAGGGAGACGCATCCACGGCATCGCCCACGGCAACCGTCTTCATGGTCAAGGTGCATCTGTTGCCGTCCAGCAGTGGGAGCAGAGGGACACGTCTGTCAGCCAGTGCCCAATACCTCTGCCAATAAATACCAGGTCAGATAAAATAACAGTTCATACTGAAGCAGAGTATCACATGTTTTTAAGTCTACCTGGAAAACATCTTTACCTGCGGAAAGGCAGTGATCCATCGGCCCAGCTCCATGTTGCAGTCGGGCCACGATGATCGCAGCAGATGAACAGCTGCACCGTGTGATCCCACTGAGCGCAGGACGAGTCTCTCTTCTCCGGACAGGACAGGGACGCATCGAGCTCCAGCACGTTAAAGTCCGACAAGCCTGCAGAGACAAATGTGTCATTGAAAATGCTTCATATGGCTCATATATATAGTAATACTGCTGATAATCGTACAATACTTAACTTACTAAAATAATGACATTTCAACTGGTGACACTGCCCATCTCATACATATCGTTACCTGGCGGCATGTCGACGGTGTGCCACCAGCTCCTTTCTCCCCCTGCATTTGCACTTTGTCAAAACAGGAACAACCTTTGCAGAACTTTGAAGTTTGGTCAGCAGGTCGGCTTGAAATCAAACCTGGAGAACAAAGTCACAGATAAAGACTGATAAAAACCTGGAATCTCCTGGTTACAGTCGAGCCTCTTCACAACTTCAGATCTTCATCTGTGTTCTCACCACTGTGCCTGCCAGTTAAGGAAGCTGAACGAGGGGTAAAGAAACCAGCCCATCTCAGCCAGCAAACCTGTTGGTCAATGCTGAAGAAGTAGTATGGGGATCGGGGAGTCGGGGTGTTTTGAAGGACACAAAGACCGGCTGTCCAGACCTGCAACACAGATTCAGAAGTGTCAAACTAGGAGCTTCTGTCTCCCTCTTCTGGCAGTGAGAGTGATATACAACATTGTATTTATTCATGCATGTCAGTAATAAACTGATGAATTTCGGGAATTCTGTTTGCTTCCTCTTGTCAGCCAAAGAGGAAGCAAACAACTTTTGAAGTTCAGTACTTAACTCTCGCCAGCGTTCAGTTAATCTTGTTACAAGGACGCTTCAAAGCGTGCAAAGGTCTTACTGTAGCCCTGAGCGACCGAGACCTCCAGGTGCACCATGGCAGCGGGGATGCCCAGCGCCGTTATACACTCATCTCCGCACAGTTTCATATCCTGGATCGGGTTACCCGGAAGGGTAGACAAGGACACCGGAGGCGCCGGATTTGGCCATGTTCTGCACCTGGAAGGAAGTACAGTTCATCCCAAGCTGATGAATTCATATTGAATGAAAGTCGATACTGCAGGTGTGGTCTCAAAACAAAACGAATGGGGGAATCAGAAGCTACACAGGAGAATCAAACAGTGAAGATGCAACTAATGAAGATGCATTTCCTCATAAAACATCTGCAAAGCTGATTTGAAGTCAGTATTTTAAATTCAGCATTGTCTGTGTCCATGTTTTCCTGATTTTATTGATGCATTGCTGCATATCTTGGCGTGTTACCACCGCCTGCAGATCAGTGGACAGCTCCACACTAGAGGACAAAAACTCCTGAGGGAACCTTTGACGTGCACGCTTTGAAAAAAACCTGCAAGAAGCAGCCATCACCGACATGAACAGACCTTAGTGAAGAAAGAGCAGTTGCCCTCAGAACCCAGGCCACAGCACCCGACACCGAGGGCGAAGGATACACCCGTCGCCTGCGTCCCTCAGCTCATACAAACTCTGAGTCCAGTGTCCCATGAGCCAATCATACCTGGCATCTGTCTCTTGATAACTATAGGCACCCTCCACCTGTGAGGAGAGGAACAGAATCAGAGAGGTTATATTTTTCATGCACCACCTGCGTCTCTGCTGAACAGGTGAGTCAGTCAACACGCAGCCCAGGACAGCACTCTTACCCTGTGAGGTGAAAAAGCCTGGGCAAGCAGACAGTTATGAGACATGCAGCCCCAGCTGTAAACACACTCGGTATCCAGTTACCCAGAGCGAAGACAGCAGAGCAGAGAAGTGCAGCCTGGACAGGACCTCCTTTCTACTGCGAGACATGAGATGAGATGAGACAAACAGTGTTAAACAGGTCAGGGTGAAGCGCCTGTTTTAATTCGCTCAAGTGATGATGGCAGATGGGATTAAAGAGATTTTGTAGACTTGTGGAAGGTGGGCGAGGCGATCAAGGAACCACAGAGCGAGGCTGACTGCGAGATCATAGTGATGCTCAGGAGAGACTACATGGGTGAGAACCCTGGAAAATACTAGATCCTGGTCCAAGATATGATGACAGTCAAAGACATCTGTGACTGCCGTTTCAGGCTGTTGATCATCATCTGCAAAGTGTTGAGCATCCTCAGCAGGTGGAGGCGCGGCTGGCCTTGCTCGTACACATCTCGTACCGAGATATTTAAATGATGGTACTGAAGAGGAGGTTAAAGACATGACAGCACAAAACGGATGAAGCATTACGCTATATTTATCTATCTATCAGTTCCTCTCGTTCTCTACCTCTGTAAACTCAACAGTCGTGGCAGATGACTGAGACAAGATAACTTCTGTATTAGTTATTAAAAAACAAGAAGTGAAACTGAACAGTCAAATGTTAAATGACCACCAACGAGATGGTACTGTAGATCCTCAGACTAATGCAAAGTGAAGTTAATTATAGACAAATTTAAATAATCAAATAAATGTAAATTAACATGAATTCATCGAAATACACAAAGCAGACCGAAAAGTTCAACTAAGAAATGTCTGGATTATTAACGGTCAGTCTCAAATTAGTCTGTGTGAGATCGAATCAAAATGATCAAATAAAGTGTGTGTTGCAGAAATAAGGAAACAACTTCAACGTGACAACTCAAGACAGTTTCTGTCCGCTCCTAACATCCCCATTCCTGTCTGCACTTCCTGTTTTTCATGTGTTTCATGTGTCTGTGCAGCATTCAGTGTGTTGGTATATTAGATTATTTGGCAGCATTTTTAGACCCATGCTCCTGCAAATTTGGCGACATGTGATTGATTTAACCCTCCGGTACTTGATTTACACCCAACAGCACAGCCCCTGTTTTACTGTCTCCTTTTAGTAAGTTTTATAATAAAAAAACTCACTTATATATTATATATTATAAACTTTTATGACTTTGAAGAAGGAGAACTTCTAAAAACACAATGCACTGCAGGATTAAATCAGTGCATGCAGTTGCAATGGACTTTCTCTGCAAATGAGTATTTTACTCTCATATTTTCAGCACATGTTGATGATAATACTTCTGTACTTTTACTTAATTAAGATTTAACACATTTAAGTCGCTTCATTTCACCAGTCTGGCTCCTCTGCGGTCACCTGTGCTGCACGGCGACCCTGTGCACCTGGTCCCGCATCCACAGAGCATCACTGACCGCAGAGTCGTCCAGGGACAGAAACAGGACCTGGGTGCTGTCGGGCAGGTCCTGCACCAGGCTGGTCAGAGACGACTCGGAGCTCCACATGCACTCCAGGAAGCCTGACTTGTTGGTGAAGGCGTGGATGATGAGAGGTCCCCGCAGGTGCCCGGCTTGTAGGAGAACTCTCCATCCAGAGTTGGGGCAGTGAACGCGGCCGCGGTGTCTCCAGGCTCCGGCCCTGCGTGCTCCCGGAGGTTTTTTTTCCTGGATCTAAATCGACCGTGGTGTCTTTGGACTCATCTTCGCTTAGTTTCGATCTCACTGCAGCTTCAGTCACTGAGCTGTCAAAGCAACCAGGAACAACAACACGGAGAGCTTTGAACGCACGGAGCCATGTCCCCGCTGCTGGAGAGGGACCGTGAACTCACCACAGACTGAGCATTAGTTTAATCTGAAGTTAAAGTCCGGACTGCACACACACTGCACACACACTGCACACACACACACACTCACGACACCACACACTGCACATGGTTCAGCCTGTTTTGAGTCAGGTCGCACTCTGGCTACGGTGAGCCAAGAGGGACCAAAAGCTTTAGTTTGTGATTGGCTGGAGCTCTGCACTGCATGCATTGCATTTCATAAAATAAAGATGATCTATCTTATCTATCTACTATTATCTATCTATCTATCTATCTATCTATCTATCTGCATCTATCTATCTATCTATCTTCTATCTATCTATCTAAGCTATTCCGAACTAAAAGGTCTGCACTGCATGCATTGCATTCACAAAAACAGCATCTATGCTATGCATAAAAATATCTATCGATCTATCATTACTACTAGTCTATCTATCTATCTATATCTATCTATCGTCTATCATCTACTATCATACTATCTATCTATCTATCTAAGCTATTGAACTAAAATCCTAATATTTTCTGTAAAGGCTTGATGCCTCCTATACTTTTTTGACAATGGATGACTACGTTTCTACTCACTCACTCAGTATCAACATTTTGCATTATTTTTTTTGCATTAAAAAGGGCATCATGCACGATATTTACGCTACATGTAAAATCCCTTTGATCCTAATTTATGAAAAAAAGGTTGATACACTTGACCCCAGGACTAACATATTTGGACCACCATCAACCAAAATATCACACTGTGAAGCCATCACCATATCTAGAGAAAGATGTCAAAAAAAAAAACTACCGTATTAGTGTTTCAAGAAGAAATTTTAACTCAAATTATTACTTTGGGGATCATGGTTATCTGGTGTCCATTATGGCTAGATATTAAAGTTTTATTCTTGCATGTGCTTAATTTTTCTTTTTTTTTTTTTTGCATTGAAAAATGCGTTATGCACAATTTTGGAACAGAGCTCATCTAGAACTGTATCACCAGAACAGATGGAAAAACAAATTGTGCCTGTGGGACTGTATGCAGGATATAACAAGGGCAATTACTGATATTAACCCTTTGTCTGCACGAAATTTAACAGCATGCAAACTCCAGAGATGTGTTACAGGGATTATATTCTGACAAGTTAAGATAATTTATCTACGAACACAGTATTATTCTGAAACACAAAAAGTGTGATCATAGCATAGTATAATATGTTAAATATATATAATATATATATAATTAGAAACAAAGAAAAGTAGTATATCTGTTTGTGATTGTTGACATCTTGGCAGTCCTCATAAGGCGACCCGGATAACATCTCGGTCCTAGCCAAGCTAAATACTCCCCTGTTCATCCACCCCCGTTTCAAGACTGAGTCATTTCGGACACGAAACTTACTTTCGTTTCGTGTCCGCATCGTCTGACTGCGAGAAAGGTAATATAACATCTAACAGTGTTTATACTTCGATGGAAAACAGCCGCTTTGGTAGAAATAGTGTTCCTGTGACCAGTTTCTGAACTTAATGTGACGTTTTGTGATCATTTCTTTTGTGTGATGTTGAGCTGAATAATGACCTCACTGACGCATTCTGTTCAGATCAGATATTTTTGATTTCATACCTAGTCTGCTGTCGTTTGACGTTGAGTTATTTGTGCGGGGATAATATAATGGTTAACATAAATGCAGGATTGGTTATGATGTAGTCAAATTAACACCGAAGAGAGGCAACAAACTCTGGGAGGTGTGTTGCATAAATGTTTGTATGTAAGGCTATGTGGAGAAGAGAAGATCATTTCAGCAGCAATACACTGCTGGAAAGCATCTAATTCATCATTTTAAAACAGTGCAAGAAAATGATATATGCAAAAATATAAAGTCCGGAATATAATACAGAACAAACAAAGCATTTAGAGGAAACAGGAACAAGGAAGCAATCATGAGAATGTAACCAGGAACCAGGAGATGGCAGTAATGTAAGATAAAGAAATAAACCTTGTATAACAGTTCACTAGATGTTTTTCTATCACTGCTGTGACTCATAAAAGAGTTGATGGGAAAAGCTGAAGCGGTTGGCTGTTAAAATGACTCAGATGATTTATAGTAAAGAGTAAAGACACACCTCTTTTTATACTTTCATAATGTAAATACGAGCATTATAGCTCAGTAACTTCCAGGTCATGTGATCTGTGGCCTAAATCAGGTGGGGATCATACTTGTTTTATGAGACGCACCTCTTCTTTCAAAAAAAATAAAAAATAATAATACTTTATTACCCATGTTTTTTTGAAAAAGCCATTTAGCTCATAGCCAAAGTCCCCCCGGCAAACCAAACAGGCGCACTTGAAATGTTGGCTGGCTTATCTCGCAGTCACAGGAAGGAAGAAGGAAGGTCTTTGTCACTGCATGTCCACAGTCACATGGTAGTCACATTTTCCTCATTGCTTTATGTAAAATCTGAATGATTGTTTTGTATCAAGTTTGATTTAAAGTGAAAAACGCAATAATAAAACTGGAAGACAACTGAGATCATCAAGAAGAAAGTGAACTACTACAGTAAAGTTACTTTTACATTCACGTTCTAACTGACCACACCTCATGTTGTATGTTACATTCCACTTTATCAAGTTAAGTAATTAAAATAAGCTTCACCTTGATGAATCGTCTTATTTTTCTATTGATTAATGTTCTATGATGAAGATAAAAAACAACAACAAAGTGTCCAGTTACAATCAAAAAGAGATAAAAACAACAAATTCCTCCCAACAATTCTCTTCTTTCATTCTGTCTCTCTTTTCGCTTGATTATTACTGAAATAAAGGAACTGAATACGTTTTCCACCACTGTAGAGAAAAAAAATTGGATTGATAGTCCTAAAAGTAAATTTGTTCTAAAGTGTAGTAGCATAGCATGGCGCGGTAAAGCTATGTTTGAGTCAAGAAATGTCGTAAATGCGGTGGTGGAGAACAAAACTTTCCACTCATATCACAAGGTGGTCTTATAGAACAGAGGATGTTTGCATCTTGCAGTGGAAGCCCCCATGAAGTCGATTTCAGGAATCTCTCAAGTATCTCTTTGATCAATGGGTGCAAGAAGGCAATGGCGAATGAGGAGGAAAAACTCCAACACTCGATGGTCTCAATGGTCCAACACGATTGTCTAACTTCATCACTCACTCAGTAAGTCAGGGACGGGACATGTCCTCTTTCTAGAGGCACACTTTGCCATGGTCCAGGTGAAAAGATAATGTTTAAAGCTCAGACAATGCAAATTGCGGTATAGTGACCGTCTATCAATAAGCTACCAGGTTCGATTCATGATACCAAAGACAACTTGGACTAGCTATTAGCGGAGCAAAGTTTATATTTTCAAGTGCCACTTTTGCATTGATTGACAGCTCTACACACTTCATTCTCTCAATCAGCTTCAGCTTCTGTTCTGTGGAGGTGTACATTCTACCATGCATCAGCCTGAGCAGGAAGATGAGGACGTCCCGCCCTCCAACATCTCTCCGTCTGAGGCACATGACAGCCAGGCTGAACCTGAGAGGTAGATTAATAAACTGTTGACACAGAGAGCTAAGTCCACTGTCATGAAATACTGTTGAGAGGAAGAAGATATTCACCCACCTGTCTTTTGTCATTGCTCCGTTTTCTTCCAGGCCTGAACAGGAGAGAGCAGGTTCTCCTGTACCAGCAATGTGTCCATGAAGAGTCAAAGTCCATGGATTTCCCTATTTCTTTCAAACAGAGACTCAATTCCTGAGTAAGTGAAACATAACTTTTGAGAAAATTTTCTATAAAGGTCCAGTGTGTAGGACAGGACAGTCCAGACTTTGGTCCACATGCAGACAGATAGCAAGTCAATCCAGACACAGTCCAGCCTGTGTTATGAATGCAAATGATTTATGTATTATTGTAATGTTTCTAGCAACATGATACTCACAACACAGTCACTGAGCTCCAAATTTCCACCTATTGTGTGGAAATTTCTCTGCTACTGGTGAAGAATGAAATGGGATTTCGCCAGCCGACAAGGTTTTTATTTTCTCTGAAAAGAAAGGTCAATCGTACACGAGCAGTCAAAAGATGAAGAAAGACCCCGAGCATTGGAGAGGACCCTTTTGTGTGTTTTACACCTGAGGTATCCTGCAGGATCTTGTATTTAGGTGCAAAGTTGGTCTAGACATCACAATTTAAAAAAAACACAAAAGACCTGGGTCTTTGTTTGGAAGGGGGAGTGGGCATCTCTAGTGGCTGAAACAAAGAAATTGAATTTACCATTACACTATTTTGTCATGCTCCTATTTAATTCTAGGCCTGAACAGAAGAGCGTTCTCCTGACCAAGCTGTGTGTCCATGAGAGTGAAGGTCCATGGATTTCCCTATTTCTTTTAAACACGCAGACTTAATTTCTAGTAAGTCAAAATAACTTTTGCAAACAATTTTCTATAAATGGTATAGTTGTGTTTATTATACTTTATTCTATGACAATACTGAATTGTTATGCATTGTGATTTAAATCTGCCTGCACGTCTTTAATAATCACAGCTCTTACCGTGTCCACCTGTACATTTAAAAAATCTTTAATCATTCTTAAATTATGCCCCTGGTACTTGATTCTAAGGTTCCTTCTTTCTATTTCTTCATCCTCTACCACAAAAGGACCAGATAGACCTCGGCACTTAGTCCGGTTCTCTCTACACTCAGTCACTGAGCTCCAAATACTTCCACCTGCTTTTTGTATTGCACCATTTTGCTTCCAGGCCTGAACAAGAAAGCAGGTTCTCCTGTACCAAGCATGTTGTCCATGAAGGTCAAAAGATCCATGGATTTTCCTATTTCTTTCAACAGCAAGACTAATTTTAAGTAAGTGAACATAACTTTTGACAAATTCTATTAAAGTCCCGTGTGTAGGCAGGACAGTCCAGAACTTGGTCCCACGGCAGACAGAATAGTAGTCAATCCAGACACGGTCCATGATCTTGTGTTATGAATACAAATGATATTACGTGCAATGTTTTCTAGAAACATGATACTCACAAACAGTCACTGAGCTCCAAAACCACATCCCCGTCTTTTGTCATTGCTCCATTTCTCATTTCAGGACCTGAACAGGAAAGAGAAGGTTCTCCTGTACCAAGCATGTGTAATGAAGAGGAAGGTCCATGGAATACCTCCTGCTTCTAAAGGGAGACTTTATTTCTGAGTAAGTGAACAGAACTTAGCACAATTTTGACACAACTCGATTTTAGATCAATTCGAGCTAATCGGACTGCAGCGGAAGTTCTAGGCCTGGATCTGTTATTCATTTTCACACATCATGCTACAAAAGGAACTCTTGAAACATGGCTGTTGTTGCATGTTTCTTCCACAGAGTTCACCAGGAGACGTCAGCGAGTAGTTCAGTGACTCCATCAGACCTGGGCGTCATATTTACGGTGCGTACTGTAACCCTTACTTACCCTACTAGTAACTGCCACAATTTGCTGTTTCTATGTAACAATGAAATACATTGTGTAAATGACAGTGAGGCTGTTTTTAAAGGTAGAAAAGTTTATAACGTTGCTTTCAGTACATAATGTTAAAAGTTAATTATTATTATTTTTTTGTTAACGCATCTTGAGGAGAACATTGTTACTTTTGTGAAGACCGAGCTCAAGAATTTAAGAAACTTCTGGTCAAAATTACTAGAATGCTTTGACGGCCAACGTGAGGATGAGGAGGCTGGTCATGGTGAAGGGAAGAGCAGAAGAGGAGCAGCAGAAGGCCTTTGTGAAGATCACACTACAGTTCCTTAAGGAGGAATGAAGCAGGAGAACTTAGCTGGCCTCTCTGCGAGAGTAAGAGGCTTTTAATTGATGTAGCCGGGAGGAAAAATAAATAATTAATAAGATAAATAATGACTTGTCTTGAGCATACACATTTACTCTATATAAAAATTTGGTGGAACAAGCCAACCCTGACCCTCATGGCCGCTCTTTACTGGGAATCATTATCCAATGATGATGTTCAATCCGATACAATTGTTTGTTGTTTTTCCACATAGGAACTCTTGCTCACGTGTGTCACCATAACTTAAATCTAACCTAAAAAAAGAAGTTCCAGGTGTGTTTGAGGGGATTCTAAAGACAGAAATCCAGCCCTTCTCAATCAGGATCACACAGAGCTCTAGTCACAGGGGAGGGACAGCAGAGGTCAATGAAGAACATGAATTCGACAGATTGAAACAGCATCCAGGAATCCGACAGACGGAAATGCAATCAGATGTGAAGACATCTTTAAGCCTCACTGGGACACATAACCAATCAAAACAGTGATGACAAAGGAAGTAGCTGCATCGGGAAAACAGTCTTAAAGCAGAAGTTCACTCTGGACTGGGCTGAAGACAAACCAACCAGGGACGTGCAGTTCTCTGTTTCATTCACTTTCAGGGAGCTGAATGTGCTGAAAGATAAAAAGTTCAGTTGGTGGAACTTGTTCATCACTTCTTTACTGAAACAAAGACAGGAAATTGCAAGTTTTGAAGAGTTCCAAGTTCGTTCATCTTTGATGGTCTGATGGTGTCGACTTCCTCTGGACTTCCACAACACTGGGACCCGACCGATGTTACAGAGTCCAACCTCAGTGGATGTGGCTGCTGACAATCTCATTACGGGGAAACTGCTTCCCTCTGCTCGCCTTGGATAACCACACGACCTGCCGCAGCCAATCAGATCCCCCTGATTGTTGACATGGTGACAGAGGTGAGAGGGTTCACTGACCCACAGAAGGACGAGTACTTCAGGACGAGATACAGGATGAGAGCAGGCCAGCAGATCATCTCCCACATAAGACATCACGAAAGTCCCACATCATGTGTCCACATCCCAATCTTCTCGGATCTTGACCAGTCCCTGGAGGGGATGTTCAGGAAACCAGAGGCAGCAGAGCTGCCCGTGAACCCGCCTGAGATGTACATCCACTTCTGGTGGTTCCGTCCAAACTGACGACACGTCAAGTATGAGGAGGAACTGAGACAGTCACATTGGAATAAAAGAACCAGTAGATCGATTGTGACCTCGGGAAACTTGGCTTTGTGAAGCAGCTCCAGAAAGGCAAATCGTGATCTCTAGGACATCAGACCTGCAGAATGTCGGCATTGATATAGAGAAGCCTCATGTACTCGGAGTGTTTCCAACAGACCCTACAAAGAGGAGCCCGAGGGCCTTCTGTACCGAGACAGGTGTTCTGCTCATTCGTCACCCCTGAGCGTCAGGAGTTTCCCTGGCTGCCCTTCATCCATCTGACATTCCATGAACTCTGGGTCAATCTTGGTTGTCAAGAAGAAAAAAACCTTCCAGGTGGTCTACACCTGTTTGGAAGCAAACCGAACCCTTTACCAAGAGTGCTTGTGGACAATGGCCTTACAGAGTCGACAATGGACACCTGGATTTGGTTCCTCCGCTTCCTTGTGGGTTTGACTTACCGTCCAATCAAGTCTCTTAAAGGCCTGGGGGACACAAAGGACGAGCCCAGAGACCATCGAGGGAACATCCAAGTACATCAAGACAAAGATCCTGATCTCCTCCAGAGAGAAGCATCAATCTGTTCACTGTCTAAGTGAACTGAAGGACCGTCGCTAGTGGAGGAGATCCAACAGTACCCTGGGTTCAGACACGTGTGTGCACAGTAAATTGTCTCATAAGTCAGCTGGTCAGCTCTGTCTTCATTTTTTTTGCTTACTCGATCTGGGAAAACGAATTGGACGTGTTTGACCTGAATAAATACTCTGCTTCAGAGGAGGCTTTCTGAGGCTTCTGCCAGTTGGTCAAAGCCTCCACCTAAAGCGTTGTGTAAGTTAAAAATGACTTTAAATTAAATATTAAAATTAAGTATAAAAAAAAATCTAACAGTGTCACCCTTCTGTAATATTTTTGTAGGCTGAGTTGCGTAGTAATGGTCCAGAGGAAAAGCTGTAAAGCTTTGTGCTCCAGTTCTCACTCCCAGTCCTCCATCCTGAAAGAACTGGACCTGAGTAACATGACCTGCAGGGATTCTGGGTGAACTCGCTCTGCGTCGGACTGGAATCCACACTGACACTGGAGTTCTCAGTCCAGGATTTCTCATTCTGTACAAATTATAGATACCATTTAAGACGCAAGAAAAACAGCATAAATGCTAACCCCCGAATCATCATTATATTGACATCACGGGACAACAAGTCTTTTATAAGATAGAATCCCTTCAGAAACATGAACACATTGAATGAGACTCTCTATCTTATTAAGTAAAAAGTGGTGTATTTTTTTGGATTTCAGGTTTTGTATTTATTATTTATTTTAAAAAGGGTAATGATAAGCAGTATACAAGTAATTGTAGTTAAAAAAAAATACTGTGGTGTATTTTGTACTGTCCTTGCATACCTAATCAAACCAGGTGGACGTTCACACTAACATTAGACATTACCAACGGGGACCACCGAATCACATCAAGGACATTTCTTATGTCCCTTGGAATACTTTAATCATGCGTGAAATTTGAAATGTCGGTGTGTGTGTTATGTGGTGTGTGCCACTGGGTGTGTGGTTGCGTGTAGGCCTGCGGGTCTGCTGATTCACCAAGAAAGGCTGCACTTCGTTAGCCTTGCTTTGCGTGATCCACCCAATCCCATCTGACGAGGATCTCGCGGACCTGAAGCTAACATCCCATTCCTGGAGACTCAGGACCCGTTGAAAGCTGCTTGTCTGGATGTAAAAAGAGATAACCTGCAATGATCCACGATCCTGTCCGAGGTTGGAAACTTCTCAGGTCATGACTGAGTGACAAGACAGAAATTGTTCTTTTCATCTAAGGTTAAGTTGATGATCTGACTTGTTTGTGCAGTTAGACCATGCTGCCTGGGGAATCCACAGGACAATGAAACCAGGTCTCTGCGGAAGTGTAGTGTTTTCTTTATAATTTATTTCGTCAACATATGATTGATTTCACTGCGTCACAACCAGTTTATCTGTGTTTTTAAGCCAGTGTTTTCATGCTTTTCACTGTTAAATAATTCAGTTAATTTGTCAATAACTTATTCTCTTTCTCTTTTACCTTCTCCTCCGTTTGCACCCAAACTGTTTCTTCCCTCTATCTTCTTATTTGATGGAATGAAAATATTAATTTACGTCTGTTGTTAGAGAGAGATAAGTTATTTACAAATTATTTAAGTGAAACATGACACACATCGGCTAAACCACAGATCTAAAACCTGTTGTGATCAGTGAAATCATATGTGATCGAAAAAAATTATAAAGAAACACTTACACTTCCGCCGACAGGTTTCATTGTCTGTGATCCACCCTGTCTTAACTCTGCCCAGAAACAGTCCGCATTCAGCCACGTTAGACTTTAATGAAGGACATTTGACCTGTTTCCTTGCCAGCATCATACCACACACTATGGCATGATGTCTTCTAGCCATACTCCGCTTGGATCATTCAGTCATCCTTAGAAGCAGCTTCACCTGCCTGATGTCATACAGGCATGATTGTAGCTCAGGGTCCTTGCTCTCTCAGCATGTCGCGATGGGTTTGAGAGGAGCGCTTTGTGTTAGTTGTGACCTACTTGACGAAAGCCAGGAGGGCTACGGAAGTGCAGGCCTTTCCTCTTGTGATCAGGGCAGCCCGACAGCCTACCTACGAATCCTACACACTCTACGTCTACGACACAGGCACACACACACTACCACAGCGATCCACACGATTGATTCAAAGTATGTCCTACCGGGGACAATAAGAAATGTCCCTTGTTAGATTGGTGGCTCCCCGTGTTGGTAAATGTATATGTTAGTGACGCCACTGTTTGAACTAGGTATGCAGGACACGCAAAAATACACACAGTATTATTTTTAACTACAATTACTTGTTACTGCTTTATCCAATTACCTTTGTAAAAAAATACTCTCAATAATAAACCTGAAATCCAAAACATAAAAACCACTTTTTATTAATAAAGATAGGGAGTTTCATTCCAATTTGTGTCTCAGTGTTTCTGAGTGGGGCCGTTTATTCTTTATCAAACAACTTTGTTGTCCCTGTGATGGCAATATATGCTGATCAGGGGTGTTAATAGGCATTTATTCTAGGGTTTTCTAGGCTTCTTAAATCGTTTAATTTTGCAACAAACTGATAAATCCTGCCTGAGAACCCTCCAGTGTACAGTGTGACTCTCCAGTACAGCGTCAGAGCGAGTTCACCCAGCATCTCCCTTTTTCTTCTTTCCCACCCTGCAGGTCATTGTTACTCAGGTCCAGATCTTTCAGACTGGAGGACTGGGAGCTGAGAACTGAGCACAAAGCTTTACAGCTTTTCTCTGACAGCTTTACAGCAACTCAGCCTAAAAAAGAAGGACACTGTTAGATTTTTTTTCTACTTATATTTTAATTTATTTAATTTATAAAGTCATTTTAACTTCCACCAGCTTTAGGTGGAGGCTTTGGACCATGCAGAAGCCCTTCAGTAAGAGCCTCCCTGAAGCAGGTATTTATTCAGGTCAAACACGTTCAAATCTTTCCAGAACGTCAGTAAGATTGAAGACCAGAGTTGACCACTGACTATGAGAGAATTTACCTGTCACAACACGTTCTTGAACTCAGGTATGTTGGGGATTCCTCCACTAGAGAAGAGTTCCTTCAGTTCATTTAAGTGGGACAGTGAAAATAGATTGATGCTTTCTCTCTGGAGGCAGATCAGTGATCTTTGTCTTGATGTACTGGACTGTTCCCGAGTGGTCTCTGGCTGCTTCTCTCCTTTGTGTCACTCAGCCTGTAAGAGACTCTGATTGGCCGGTAGTTGCCAAGACCCCCAAGGCAAGCGGAGGAACAAAATCCAGGATGTACATTTTTTTCTCGACTCTGCTAAGGCCTTGCTCCACAGCACTCTGGTAAGAAGGTTGCTCCCACACCGTTTAGACCCACACCTGGAATGGTTTCTTCTGACAGCCGATTGACACCAGAGTTCATGAATGTCAGATGGACATGAAGGCAGCCAGAAACCTCCTGAACGCTCCAGGTGGAGAGCAGATACACCCTTTCCTGGTAACAGCCCTCGCTCTATTTGAGGCTGTGTGAACATTACCCTTGCCGTACACTTGAGGCTTCTCTGATATCAATTGCCACATTCTGCATGTCTGATCCTAGAAGATCAAGTTGCCTTTTGGAGCGCTCAAAAGCCGCCGTCTTTCCCAGGTCACAATCATCTTTACTGGATTTTTATTCCAGTGTGGATCTGTCTTCAGTTCCTCCATCGTGATACTTGACGATTTCTTCATTTGGACTGAACCACCAGGAAGGTGGTGTACATCTCAGTCAGTCCACTCACGGTTCACGGCAGCCTTCTCCTGCCTCTGCGTTCCGACCAATCCCCTCCAGGATCTGTTTGACAAGAGACATCCAGCAGAAGATAATTGGATGTGACAACATGATGTGGAGAATTCGTGATTGTCTGACGTTGTGGAGATCATTCTTGCTGGCCCTGCTTCCTCATCATCTATCTCTTCCTGATAGTACTCGTCCTTCTGTGGTCAGTGAACCCTCTCACCTCTCCGTCACCATGCTCAACACAGTCAGATGGGATCTGATTGGCTGCTCGCAGGTTCAAGCGGGTGGTTATCCAAAGGCGAGCAGAGGGAACATTCCCTGTAATGCCAGATTTGT
>NC_040023.1:35539422-35574866 GCF_000972845.2 Larimichthys crocea
AGTCACTGAGCTCCAAACACTTCCACCTGTCTTTTGTCATTGCTCCATTTTCTTTCAGGCCTGAACAGGAAAGAGAAGGTTCTCCTGTACCAAACTTTGTGTCCATGAAGAGTGAAAGGTCCATGGAATACCCTCCTGCTTCTAAACAGGGAGACTTTATTTCTGAGTAAGTGAACAGAACTTTAGCACAGTTTTGAGCACAACTGATTTTAGATCAATATCGAGCTAATTGAACTGCAGAGGAAGTCTAGGCCTGGATCTGTTATTCATTTTCCAAATATCTGCTACAAAAGGAACTCTTGAAACATTGGCCGTTGTTGCATGTTTTCTCCACAGAGTTCACCAGGAGACGACAGAGGAGTTCAGTGACTGTCTATCAGAACTGGGCTTCATATTTATGGTGTGTACTGTAGAACCCTATCTTTAACTAGTAACTGCCACAAATCAAAGTACTCCAGGGATTGTTGTTACATTTAACATGTGCAATGGAGGGAAATTGCTGTTCTTATGTAAACAATGCAAATACATAGTGCAAATGACAGTGAGGCTGTAAAGGTAGAAAAGTTATATAATGTTGCTTTCAGTACATAATGTTAAAAGTTAATTTAATATTTTTTTGTTACAGTGTCTTGAGGAGAACATTGTTACTTTTGTGAAGAACGAGCTCAAGAAATTTAAGAAACTTCTGAGTCAAAATTACTCAGAATGCTTAGACGGCCAATGTGAGAATGAGGAGGCTGGTCATGGTGAGGAGGAAGAGCAGAAGAGGAGCAGCAGAGAGGCCTTTCTGAAGATCACACTACAGTTCTTGAGGAGAATGAAGCAGGAGAACTTAGCTGACTCTCTGCAGAACAGTAAGAGGCTTTTAATTGATGTAGCAGGGAAAATAAATAAATATAATAAGATAAATAAATAGGCCCACCACCCATGAGAGGGGTCTCAGGGGGGGACAGCTGCAAAGAGAGATGGGCGGCAGTCGGAGGCGGGGACCCTGGCAGTCTGACCCCCGGTTGCAGAAGCTGGCTCTGGGGACGTGGAACGTCACCTCTCTGGCGGGGAAGGAGCCTGAGCTGGTGCGCGAGGTTGAGAGATTCCAGCTAGATATAGTCGGCCTCGCCTCGACGCACAGTGTGGGCTCTGGAACCAGTTTCCTTGAGAGGGGTTGGAAGCTCTACCACTCTGGTGTTGCCCCCGGTGAGAGGCGCAGAGCGGGGGTGGGAATGCTTGTTTCCCCCCGGCTCGGCGCCTGTACGTTGGGGTTCACCCCGGTGGACGAGAGGGTAGCCTCCCTGCGTCTTTGGGTGGGGAGACGGGTCCTGACTGTCGTCTGTGCCTATGCACCGAATGGCAGTTCAGAGTACCCACCCTTTTTGGAGTCTTTAGAGGGAGTGCTGGAGAGCGCTCACTCTGGGGACTCCCTCGTCCTCCTGGGGGACTTCAATGCTCACGTGGGCAGCGACAGTGAGACCTGGAGGGGCATGATTGGGAGGAACGGCCCCCCTGATCTGAACCCGAGTGGTGTTCTGTTATTGGACTTCTGTGCTCGCCATGGATTGTCCATAACGAACACCATGTTCAAGCATAAGGGTGTCCATATGTGCACTTGGCACCAGGACACCCTTGGCCACAGTTCGATGATCGACTTTGTGGTCGTGTCGTCGGACTTGCGGCCCACATGTTTTGGACACTCGGGTGAAGAGAGGGGCGGAGCTGTCAACTGATCACCACCTGGTGGTGAGTTGGCTCCGATGGTGGGGGAGGATGGGGGTCAGACCTGGCAGGCCCAAATGTTCTGTGCGGGTTTGCTGAGAACGTCTGACTGAATCTCCTGTCAGAAAGAGTTTCAACTCCCACCTCCGGAAGAGCTTCGCTCACGTCCCGGGGGAGGCGGGGGACATTGAGTCCGAGTGGACCTTGTTCCGTTCCTCCATTGTCGAGGCGGCTGACCGGAGCTGTGGCCGTAAGGTGGTCGGTGCATGTCGTGGTGGCGGCCCCCGAACCCGCTGGTGGACACTGGCGGTGAGGGATGCCGTCAAGCTGAAGAAGGAGGCCTACAGAACCTTTTTGGCCTGTGGGAGTCCTGAAGCAGCTGACGGGTATCGGCATGCCAAGCGGAATGCGGCCTCGGCGGTTGCGGAGGCAAAAACTCGGGCGTGGGAGGAGTTCGGTGAGGCCATGGAGAGCGACTTTCGAACGGCTTCGAGGAGGTTCTGGACCACCATCCGGCGGCTCAGGCGGGGGAAGCAGTGCACTATCAACACTGTGTTCAGTGGGGACGGTGTGCTGCTGACCTCGACTGGGGACGTCTTGGGTCGGTGGAGGGAATACTTCGAAGACCTCCTCAATCCCACCAGCACGTCTTCCGTTGAGGAGGCAGAGTCTGGGGACCCCGTGGTGGTCTCGCCCATCTCTGGGGCTGAGGTCGCTGAGGTAGTCAAAAAACTCCTCGGTGGCAAGGCCCCGGGGGTGGATGAGGTCCGCCCGGAGTTCCTCAAGGCTCTGGATGTTGTGGGGCTGTCTTGGTTGACACGTCTCTGCAACATCGCGTGGACATCGGGGGCAGTGCCTCTGGACTGGCAGACCGGGGTGGTGGTTCCCCTCTTCAAAAAGGGGGACCGGAGGATGTGCTCCAACTATAGGGGGATCACACTCCTCAGCCTCCCCGGGAAGGTCTTTTCGGGGGTCCTGGAGAGGAGGGTCCGCAAGATTGTCGAACCTCGGATCCAGGAGGAGCAGTGTGGTTTTCGTCCTGGCCGTGGAACTGTGGACCAGCTCTATACCCTTAGCGCGGCCCTGGAGGGTGCATGGGAGTTCGCCCAACCAGTCTACATGTGTTTTGTGGACCTGGAGAAGGCGTTCGACCGTGTCCCTCGGGAGGTCCTGTGGGGGGTGCTCCGGGAGTATGGGGTTCCGGACCCATTGATACGGGCTATCCGGTCCCTTTACTCTCGGTGCCAGAGCTTGGTCCGCATTGCCGGCAGTAAGTCGGACCTGTTTCCCGTGGGAGTTGGACTCCGCCAGGGCTGCCCTTTGTCACCGGTTCTGTTCATAACTTTTATGGACAGGATTTCTAGGCGCAGCCAGGGCGTCGAGGGGCTGCGATTCGGTGGCCTTAGGATTGGGTCGCTGCTTTTTGCGGACGATCTAGTCTTGTTGGCTTCATCGGATCGTGACCTTCAGCTCTCTCTGGAGCGGTTTGCAGCCGAGTGTGAAGCGGCTGGGATGAGAATCAGCACCTCCAAATCCGAGGCCATGGTTCTCAGCCGGAAAAGGGTGGAGTGCAGTCTCCAGGTCGGGGATGAGATCCTGCCTCAAGTGGAGGAGTTCAAGTATCTCGGGGTCTTGTTCACGAGTGAGGGAAGGATGGAACGGAGATCGACCGGCGGATCGGTGCGGCTTCTGCAGTGATGCGGACTCTGCACCGGTCCGTCGTGGTGAAGAAGGAGCTGAGCCGAAAGGCGAAGCTCTCGATTTACCAGTCGATCTACGTTCTTACCCTCACCTATGGTCACGAGCTTTGGGTAGTGACCGAAAGAATAAGATCGCGAATACAAGCGGCCGAAATGAGCTTCCTTCGCAGGGTGGCTGGGGTCTCCCTTAGAGATAGGGTGAGAAGCTCGGCCATCCGCGAGGAGCTCAGAGTAGAACCGCTGCTCCTCCGCATCGAGAGGAACCAGTTAAGGTGGCTCGGGCATCTCGTGAGGATGCCTCCTGGACGTCTCCCTGGTGAGATGTTCGGGGCACGTCCCTCCGGGAGACCCAGGACACGCTGGAGGGACTATGTCTCTTGGCTGGCCTGGGAACGCCTTGGGGTCCCCTTGGGAGAGCTAGCAGAAGTGGCTGGGGAGAGGGAAGTCTGGGCTTCCCTGCTGAAGCTGTTGCCCCCGCGACCCGACTACGGATAAGCGGAAGAAGATGGACGGACGGAGATAAATAATGACTTATCTTGAGGCATACACATTTACTTATATAAAATTTGTTGGAACAAGCCAACCCTGACCCTCATGGCAGATCTAAACTGGGATCATTATCCAATGATGATTGTTCAATCCGATACAATGTTGTTGTTTTTCCACATAGGAACTCTTGCTCCAGTGTGTCATCGTAAACTTAAATTTAACCTAAAAAAGAAGTTCCAGTGTGTGTTTGAGGGGATTTCTAAAGCAGGAAATCCAGCCCTTCTCAATCAGATCTACACAGAGCTCTACGTCACAGAAGGAGGGACAGCAGAGGTCAATGAAGAACATGAAGTCAGACAGATTGAAACAGCATCCAGGAATCCAGACAGACCGGAAATGGCAATCAGATGTGAAGACATCTTTAAGGCCTCACCTGAGACACATCAACCAATCAAAACAGTGATGACAAAGGGAGTAGCTGGCATCGGGAAAACAGTCTTAACGCAGAAGTTCACTCTGGACTGGGCTGAAGACAAAACCAACCAGGACGTACAGTTCATGTTTCCATTCACTTTCAGGGAGCTGAATGTGCTGAAAGATAAAAAGTTCAGTTTGGTGGAACTTGTTCATCACTTCTTTACCGAAACAAAAGCAGGAATTTGCAAGTTTGAAGAGTTCCAAGTTCTGTTCATCTTTGATGGTCTGGATGAGTGTCGACTTCCTCTGGACTTCCACAACACTGAGATCCTGACCGATGTTACAGAGTCCACCTCAGTGGATGTGCTGCTGACAAATCTCATCAGGGGGAAACTGCTTCCCTCTGCTCGCCTTTGGATAACCACACGACCTGCAGCAGCCAATCAGATCCCTCCTGACTGTGTTGACATGGTGACAGAGGTAAGAGGGTTCACTGACCCACAGAAGGACGAGTACTTCAGGAAGAGATACAGAGATGAAGAGCAGGCCAGCAGAATCATCTCCCACATCAAGACATCACAAAGTCTCCACATCATGTGCCACATCCCAATCTTCTGCTGGATCTCTGCAACAGTCCTGGAGGATGTGTCGGAAACCAGAGAGGGAGCAGAGCTGCCCATGACCCTGACTGAGATGTACATCCACTTCCTGGTGGTTCAGTCCAAACTGAAGAACATCAAGTATGATGAAGGAACTGAGACAGATCCACACTGGAATAAAAAGACCAGTAAGATGATTGTGACTCTGGGAAAACTGGCTTTTGAGCAGCTCCAGAAAGGCAACTTGATCTTCTATGAATCAGACCTGGCAGAATGTGGCATTGATATCAGAGAAGCCTCAGTGTACTCAGGAGTGTTCACACAGACCTTCAAAGAGGAGCGAGGGCTGTACCAGGACAGGGTGTTCTGCTTCGTCCACCTGAGCGTTCAGGAGTTTCTGGCTGCCCTTCATGTCCATCTGACATTCATGAACTCTGGTGTCAATCTGCTGTCAGAAGAAAAACCTTCCAGGTGGTCTAAACTGTTTGGAAGCAAACCCTTCTACCAGAGTGCTGTGGACAAGGCCTTACAGAGTCGAAATGGACACCTGGATTTGTTCCTCCGCTTCCTTGTGGGTCTTGCACTACCGTCCAATCAGAGTCTCTTACAAGGCCTGGTGACACAAAGAGGAAGCAGCCCAGAGACCACTCAGGGAACAGTCCAGTACATCAAGACAAAGATCACTGATCTGCCTCCAGAGAGAAGCATCAATCTGTTTCACTGTCTAAATGAACTGAAGGACTCTTCTCTAGTGGAGGAGATCCAAAAGTACCTGTATTCAGAACGTGTGTGCATAGGTAAATTCTCTCATAGTCAGTGGTCAGCTCTGGTCTTCATCTTACTGACGTCTGGAAAAGATTTGGACGTGTTTGACATGAGTGAATACTCTGCTTCAGAGGAGGCTCTTCTGAGGCTTCTGCCAGTGGTCAAAGCCTCCACTAAAGCTGTGTAAGTTAAAAAAATGACTTTATAAATTAAATAAATTAAAATATAAGTATAAAAAATCTAACAGTGTCCTTCTTTTTTTAGGCTGAGTTGCTGTAATCTGTCAGAGAAAAGCTGTAAAGCTTTGTGCTCAGTTCTCAGCTCCCAGTCCTCCAGTCTGAAAGAGCTGGACCTGAGTAACAATGACCTGCAGGATTCTGGCGTGGACTCGCTCTGCGCTGGACTGGAGAGTCCACACTGTACACTGGAGGTTCTCAGGTCAGGATTCATTCATTTGTTACAAAATATGACAATTTAAAAGAAAACCTAGAATAAATGCCTAATTACCTCCAAATCATCATGTATTGCCATCACAGGGACAACAATAGGATAGGAACCAAACATTGAGACAATGGATGGACTCTCTACCTTTATTAGTAAAAAGTGGTTTATTTTTTGGATTTCAGGTTTATTATTGATATTATTTTTACTAAGGGTGATTGCTAAAGCAGTAACAAGTAATTGTAGTTAAAAAATAAATACTGTGTGTATTTTTACGTGTCCTTGCATACCTATCAAACAGTGGACGTCACTAACATTATACATTCACCAACAGGGGACCACCAATCCAACAAGGGACATTTCTTATGTCCCCTGTTGGATATACTTTAAATCATGCTAAAATCATGTCTAAAAAATGTGTGTGTGTGTGTGTGTGTGTGTGCGTGTGCGTGTGTGTGTGTGTGCGTGTAGGCTGTCGGGCTGCCTGATCACAGAAAGAAAGGCTGCACTTCGTTAGCCTCTGCTTTGAGATCCAACCCATCCCATCTGAGAGAGCTGGACCTGAGCTACAATCATCCTGGAGACTCAGGAGTGAAGTTGCTTTCTGATGGACTGAATGATCCAAGCTGGAGGTTGGAAACTCTCAGGTATGATGACTGACAAAGAGACAGACAGTGTTATAACTTTTCATTAAAGTTAAGTGCTGATCTAACTGTTTCTGCAGGTTAGACCATGGTGGATCACAGACAATGAAACCTGGTCTGCGGAAGTGGAAGTGTTTTCTTTATAATTTTTTCGATCAACATATGATTTCACTGAGTCACAACAGTTTTATCTGTGTTTTTAAGCCCAGTGTTTTCATGTTTCACTTAAATAATTTGTAATAACTGCTGCTGTCTTTTGCTTTGTTCACTCCATCAGACGCCTGTGAACTCACACTGGACACAAACACAGCAAACAGAAAACTGATATTTTCAGACCACAACAGAAAGGTGACAGCAGGAAAAGAGACACAGCCATACCCTGATCATCCAGAGAGATTTGACTACTGGAAACAGCTGCTGTGTACAGATGGCTTGACTGGTCGCTGTTACTGGGAGGTGGAGTGGGAAGGAAAGGTTTACATAGCAGTGACGTACAAAGGAATCAAAAGGAGAGGTCAAGGTGACAACTGCTGTCTGGGAAGGAATGATCAGTCCTGGAGTCTGTGCTGCTCTGATGAGGGTTACTCTACCCAGCACAGTAACAAAAATGAGTCCAGCTGCCTCTCTGTCTCGAACAGAGTCGGCGTGTACCTGGACTGGCCTGCTGGCATTCTGTCCTTCTACAGAGTGAGGGACAAGCTGACAACCCTCATCGAGACCTTGCACACCACATTCACTGAGCCGGTCTACCCTGCATTCAGGATTAGGCTGGACCCGTTTAACTCGTCAGTGTCTTTGTGTGATATAGTATAAAGAAATCTCTGGCAGAGAAATATTCGGATCAGTACAGAACCAATTAGCTCAGTTGAATTTTGGATAATGATGCATGTTCTGTAAACTGATTCATCACATGTCCAGAAACAAAAAGGGCTTCTGTGATGCCCAGAGACATATCAATGATGTCTTAAAGATTAATCGGATGGCTTTTTCTTTTGCATTTGTAGAAGCTGGATATGGGAAATGATCATTAATCATTGATCACAAATGTGAAATGTTTGTGAATCAGAATCATTGAAATCAGTAATCGGAACAAAATAAATGAATTAGTAAAAGTAAAGCATGTCATGTAAAACAACCAATTACGCCCCTCACTCTGGGAGCTTGTGGAGAACTCTCAGTATGAGCTGGACAAAGTTGAAGTAGAATAATAATTGCTATTTGCCAGTCCGTTGTCACGGACATGGGATAAACCACTTGGGTGGATTAATGGATTTTTAAGGAGTTGGGTGGCGCTGCACTGTGGAAGTGAAAGAGAAGCAGCCAGATTCAAAAATGAGTCACCAGGGAGGCAGAGTGGGAGGTAGGGTCGGAAGGAAAGGTTTATGTAGCAGTGACTTAAAAAGGAATCAAGGGCAAGGTGACGACTGCTGCCCTCTCTCATTCAGAGTCGGTGTGTACCTGGACTGGCCTGCTGGCATTCTGTCCTTTTACAGAGTGTCCTCTGACAAGCTGACCCCCATCCAGATCTTCCACAGCAAATTCACTAAACCAGTCTACACTGCATTCAGGACTACGATGGGCCTGTTTAACTCATCATTGTCTTGATGATATACAACCAATTATGTCCCTTAGTCTGGGAGCACGTGGAGAACTCTCAGCACGAGCTTCACAAAGTTAATGTAAAAAAACAACAACTCTTTGCCAGTCTGTTACCAGCACAACCCTGACAGAATAAACCCAAAATGGATGATGGATTTATAAAGAGTTGGTTGTCACTGCACTGTGGAAGTGAAAGTAGAAGCAACCGGATTCGAAACTAGTAACCAGAACACATCTTACAGAACTGGCAGCCCGGCTTACAAACTGAGCTTATAGTAGCTATCAGCAGCTACAGTTCACAGCAGAGTGGGAATATATGTATGTATGTATGTATGTATTGCTGCACTTAAAGTACTGACTGTGTATGTTGAAGACGTCATATACACTGTATACATAGTTAACAGCTATCTGCAAGAATATGTTGTGTTACACTGAACCTTTCCTTTTTTCTGGACTGTATTACTGTTACCCTATTCATGAATCTACTAAATAAACTAAAAGCTGAAAAGTTACACGACTATTGAGGGAAAAGCTCGACAACGCCACCCTGGGAATTTCACCCAGGGAATTGCTCAAACACAAGGCAGAAAGGTTCATGGTTACTGGAGGGACGTGATTCAAGGTTTAAAAATACAAATTTTATTCAATACTTGTTTTTAAAAAGTATACTCTAGTAAAACTCATTCACACAAATAAAACAAACCTAATCAGAGCTGAGGCCGAAGTGGATGGGCAAGGGCTAGTGCAGGATCCACCAAAAAAAAAAAAAAGGCAAAAACAACTTAAATCACCAGACACACGTGGCAGACACTCTTAGTGAAGAAACCCACTCCCAGGGACACAGCAAGATACGACAGGAGGACACCACCACCACCACCACCGGCCTACAGCAACTGAAGAGGAAAAAAAGAACACGTTAGTGAGGTTGCACACACACAAAAAAGAAAATACCCAAAACTATAAGTAAAAGAAAAATGCTAACTGCCCAAAACAAAAACAAAAAAAACTAAAGGAAACAAAACTCAAACAATTTACAAAACAACTCCGAATTAAAAATAGAATTACATAAACAAAACCCAGGCTCAACCTAGACACACCATCACAAACACCCGTTCACACACTCATCCACTCAGCATAAGGGGGATCAGTCCCCAGTAAAAAAAAAAAAGAAAGATGCTTGTGCCTGGCCGAACAATCATCCTGCAGATCGGCCGCAGAAGAACGCCGTGGGCAGCAACGGACAAACGGCAACACAGAGAAAGCAGCACAAAACAACACCAAACAAAGCAGCAGCGGCCCAATGAGGTGGTTACAACACCTAGTCAAAAGGAAAACACTATAAGCGTGTGCTAGCTGCACTAAGATTGATGCAGTGGCATGTAACAATGTACATACCTTCTCAGAACACACACTCACAAGGAGGAAGGATTGGACTCACCTGTGACCAGACCAGCATCAGCCCCCTAGCAGCACCACGCCGAGACAAACAACACTTACCACCGGCCAACGATAACAGCGCACACACCCCGGGAGCACGGAGCAGCACACACACCTACAACAACAATTACAAATACCTTAAATATAAGAACAGACAAAACGACGAGCGAGGCGAGCAGCATGTGCCCGCTCCGTGTCGCGGACTACCTGCATTTGCCGTACATTCTGTAATATGGGCGCTCTTGAAATTTTGGTGCGGCTGATTTGACCACGAAAAGACGAAGGGCGGGTCACGTGACCGCAGTTTCATTTCTGTGTAATGTTTAACCCTTTATTATAAGCTGTTATTGTGCAATGAAGGTTCAATCTGGTAACAAATATACAAAAATATCTTATTATTATGTTATATCTGATATGTGTGTCTAATAATAATAATAACAACAACAACAACAACAACAAGTTATATAGCATTACCAAAACAAGAAATTACAAAGTGCTTTACAAGACAGCCATAAACAAAACTACAATACTATATAAATATTTTTTTAGAGAAAGTAACTACAAATATAACTAACCAAAAAAACAACAACAAACTATTAAAAGGATAACACACTTCTTTGGAATTATGTCTATAATAATCTAAAATCTAATAATTTTGTCTATTACTGAAGGAAACTTTGTATTTATTTACTACATACACAGTGCATGTACCAAAGAGCGTACACAATCTCAGTGTTATAATTCAAAACTAAGAATATTTTTTAACTTAGTACAGGCTGCTATAATTTGAATTGCTGTTTGTTTTTCAAAGAATGAATAAATGTATTGTTTGAACTCTTTGATAACGCCAAAAGACGTCTAATAAACGTCTAAATGGTCCCTAGACGTCTAGGCTAAAAACAGTCTGCCAGTGGTCTAGAAATGAAAGTTTTTTAGACGTCTAAGTTTAGACTAGCCGTCTAATAGATGTCTAAAAGACGACTACGTCTAGGCATCTCGTCTAATCTTAGACGTTTAAATAACCGCTTATATACACTTATTTATAGACGTCTAAATTTAGACGTTTGCCAGACATTTACTTCTATACCATATTTAAACCCCATTACAGAATCTAGACGTCATATAGACCTCTATTAAACATACTATTATATGGATATTCTAATAAATCTAGATATTTAAGTAATGTAATTACAATCTATTACATTATTCACAACAAACCTATATTAAAAGGAAATTAAAGTTGTCAAAATTGAATGTTAAATTAGATTCTCTAAAAAAAGGAACCAAATTTAACCTGTGATCCTTACCTTGATGTAGCTGAAGTATGTTATGACAATTTATTTACTATGTGTTTATTTGGTCTTTTAAATGGGTTTCAGTAACACTATATTTTACCACTGGATTTAAATACATCTCTTGATGGGAACATTAACCAAACTATCCTACTGTAATCTCAATGAATACATTTTAAAAACAATTTCCAATCATCACAAACATATTAAATTGCAATATAAATATTTATTTTCTTAACAAAAAGGAAGGAAAGATAGATGGAAGGAGGGAACAGAAAGAAGGAGGAAGGACAAAGGGGAGGAAGGAAGGGAGGGAGGCAAAAGGGATTGTGGAAAGAAAGAAGGGAAAATGGAAGGAAAGATGGAGGGAGGGAACAGAACAGGTCAAATGGATCAAAAGAAGAAGGAAGAAGAAGTAAGGACGAAGGAAAGGAAGGAAGGAAAGAAGCAAGGGTGGAGGAAGTGAACAGATTGGGTCCATTTGAACCAGAAGAACAGGAGGGTTAACATTTGGTGTTTTTAAACATGTTGAAAAAAAATAAAATACAATTATTGTTTTTTAGAATACAAACAAACATTAAAATTTTAAAAGAACACCCTATAACTCTGAGGCAAAAAAAAAGAGAAGAGAAATTACACCAATGGTGTCCTGGGCCTCTTGTAGACTGTTTGAAATGGTGCCATCAGGTCATCTGATCTGTAGCCTCCTTAAATGATTTCCGAACTGCTTCTGCAAACAAAGCAATAAAACAAATGAAGAAAAATTGCAAGTGTGGTTGCCTATTGTTTTACGGGATGTCACAGAGATACTATAAAGGTACATGGTTTCAAAGGACTTGACTTAATGGGCATTGGGCATCGCTAGAAGTAAAAAGCTACCTGACGTCACCGCCACTAATCTTTCCACTGATTTCGGCCGTTTTTTCGGCTCTAGGGAGCGCGTACAAACAGATTGATGACGATTAAATGAAGAAACATTGCAGGACAAAACAACATTTCAAAAACGTACCCTTGACTACTCACCTGTATTAAGCCCTTCCGGTCCTGTTGCTGCCTCCTGGTGGGGAGGGGCATGTATATCTGCATATCATGTTGGCTACTGTCCCCGATCACCTTTAGTGCAGACTGTCATTTTATTTTACTCTTTTATTATTTGCACTACTGCTCAATAAACTTTATTGCAAACTGCCTATATTTAGCTATATGTTAATAGATATCTAAATATTTCTAAACATGGTTGGCATAATCTTAAAAAAAGAAAGCACAAGGTATAAACATAACAAAAAAACATAAAAAAAATAAAGATAACTTAATAGTTTAAACCTGGTCTAAATCGAGTCCAAATCAAAACTACATCAATGACTGTTAAAATGTTTTAATCCAACATTTATACAATTTATAGTTGTTTTTTTATTTAATACTTAATAATTAATGGATTAAATTCTATCGTCTAGGTTTCGGCTAAAAATAGACCGATTATAGAAGGTCCAAACTTAAACTAGACGTCTAATGCTCAGTGGGTATCTATTCTTACAGTTTTAGAAACAAGAAAATAAGTATAAGACACACAGTTTATATAATATATACCATCCATAGGTTTCTCGTCTGTTTTGGTTGTTGACATCTTGGCAGTCTCTCCTCATAAGGCGACCTGGATAACATCTCGGTCCTGAGCCAAGCCAAATACTTCCCTGTTCATCCACCTGTTCCAAAGAAAAACATTCACACCACATGAGTCATTTCCATGAGTCGAGTTTACTTTCGGTTCTCCTATCCGCGCAAACGTCTGACTGCAGAAAGGTAATATAACATCTAACAGTGGTTTATACTTCGATGGAAAACAGCCCCTTTGGTAGAAATAGTGTTCCTGTGACCAGTTTCTGAACTTAATGTGACGTTTTGTGATCATTTCTTTTGTGTGATGTTGAGCTGAATAATGACCTTACTGACGCAGTTCTGTTCAGATCAGATATTTTTATTTCATACTTAGCTGTCGTTTGACAGATTGAGTTATTTGTGCGGGGATAATATAATGGTTAACATAAATGCAGGATTGGTTATGATGTGATCAAATTAACACCAAGAGAGGCAACAACTCTGGGATTTGTATTGTGTAAAATTGTGTTTTATGTAAGGTACGTTGAGAAGAGGATCATTTCAGCAGCATACACAATGCTGGAAACCATCTAATTCATTATTTTAAAACAGTGCAAAGAAACTGAATATGTAAAATATAAAGTTATACAAGAAGGAATGGCTGAACCAGAAGAACAGGTCCGTGAATATAAACAAAGCATTTAGAGGAGCAGGAACAAGGAAGCAATCATGATGAATGTCACCAGGAACCAGGAGATGGCAGTAATGTAATGATAAAGAAATAAACCTTTGTAATAACAGTTCACTAGATGTTTTTCTATCACTGCTGTGACTCATGAAGAGTTGATGGGAAAGCTCGAAGTGTGACAGGTTGTGGCTGGTTAATGACTCAGATGATTAAAAAATATTTTTAAAATAAACTTTTATTTTACTTTTATTTTTACTTTTACTTTACATTCCCAGTTGTCTCAAAGTATTTTACTTGAAATGTTGGAGCGGCTGGCTTGACCGCAGTCACAAGGAAGAAAGAAGGCTCATTGATGACAGTTTTACACACTTGGGATTCTTTCAATCAGCTTCAGCTTATGTAGAAGTGTACATTCTACCATGCATCAGCCTGAGCAGGAAGATGAGGACGTCCCGCCCTCCAACATCTCTCCGTCTGAGGCACATGACAGCCAGGCTGAACCTGAGAGGTAAGATTAATAACTGTTGACACTAGAGCTCAATGTAAGTCCACTGTCATGAAAAGTACTGTTGAGAGGAAGAAGATATTCACCCACCTGTCTTTTGTCATTGCTCCGTTTTCTTCCAGGCCTGAACAGGAGAGAGCAGGTTCTCCTGTACCAAGCAATGTGTCCATGAAGAGTGACAGGTCCATGGATTACCCTACTGCTTTTAAACAGCAAGACTCAATTCCTGAGTAAGTGAACATAACTTTTGAGAAAATTTTCTATTAAAGGTCCAGTGTGTAGGACAGGACAGTCCAGACTTTGGTCCACATGGAGACAGAATAGCAAGTCAATCCAGACACAGTCCATGCCTTGTGTTATGAATGCAAATGATATTACTGTATTATTATAATGTTTTCTAGCAACATGATACTCACAACACAGTCACTGAGCTCCAAATATTTCCACCTATTGTTGTGGAAATTTCTCTGCTACTGGTGAAGAATGAAATGGGGATTTCTGCCAGCCGACAAGGTTTTTATTTTCTTTGAAAAGAAAAGGTCAATCAGTACACGAGCAGTCAAAGATGAAGAAAGACCCCGAGCATTGGGAGACCCCTCGTTTGTGTGTTTTACACCTGAGGTATCCTGCAGGATCTTGTATTTAGGTGCAAAGTTGAGTCTAGACATCACAATTTAAAAACACAAAAGGACCTGGTGTCTTGTGTTTGGAAGGGGGATGCTGGGCATCTCTAGTGGCTGAAACAAAGAAATTGAATTTACCATTACACTATCTTTTGTCATTGCTCCTATTTAATTCCAGGCCTGAACAGGAAAGAGCAGGTTCTCCTGTACCAAGCTGTGTGTCCATGAAGAGTCAAAGGTCCATGGATTTCCCTATTTCTTTTAAACAGCGAGACTTAATTTCTAAGTAAGTCAAAATAACTTTTTGCAAACAAATTTTCTATTAAATGGTATAGTTGATGGTTTATTATACTTTATTCTATGACAATACTCTGACATTGTTGCATTGCTGATTTAAATCTGCCTGCACAGTCTTTAATAATCACAGCTCTACCGTGTCCACCTGTACTATTTAAAAAAAATCTTTAATCATTCTTAAATGTTATGCACCTGGTACTTTGATTTCATAAGGTTCCTTTCTTTCTATTTCTTCATCCTCTACCACAAAAGGACCAGATAGACCTCAGGCACTTTAAGTCCAGGTTCTCTCTACATCTCAGTCACTGAGCTCCAAATACTTCCACCTGTCTTTTGTTATTGCACCATTTTCTTCCAGGCCTGAACAAGAAAGAGCAGGATCTCCTGTACCAAGCAATGTGTCCATGAAGAGTCAAAGATCCATGGATTTCCCTATTTCTTTCAGACAGCAAGACTTAATTTCTAAGTAAGTGAACATAACTTTTGAGCAAACTTTCTATTAAAGGTCCAGTGTGTAGGACAGGACAGTCCAGACTTTGGTCCACATGCAGACAGAATAGCAAGTCAATCCAGACACGGTCCATGACTTTTGTTATGAATACAAATGATATTACGTGCAATGTTTTCTAGCAACATGATACTCGCAACAGAGTCACTGAGCTCCAAACACTTCCACCTGTCTTTTGTCATTGCTCCATTTTCTTTCAGGCCTGAACAGGAAAGAGAAGGTTCTCCTGTACCAAGCAATGTGTCAATGAATAGTGACAGGTCCATGGAATACCCTCCTGCTTCTAAACAGGGAGACTTTATTTCTGAGTAAGTGAACAGAACTTTAGCACAGTTTTGAGCACAACTGATTTTAGATCAATATCGAGCTAATTGAACTGCAGAGGAAGTCTAGGCCTGGATCTGTTATTCATTTTCCAAATATCTGCTACAAAAGGAACTCTTGAAACATTGGCCGTTGTTGCATGTTTTCTCCACAGAGTTCACCAGGAGACGACAGAGGAGTTCAGTGACTGTCTATCAGAACTGGGCGTCATATTTACGGTGCGTACTGTAAACCCTATCTTACCCTACTAGTAACTGCCACAATTTGCTGTTCTTATGTAAACAATGCAAATACATTGTGTAAATGACAGTGAGGCTGTTTTTAAAGGTAGAAAAGTTATATAACGTTGTTTTCAGTACATAATGTTAAAAGTTAATTTATTATTATTTTTTGTTACAGCATCTTGAGGAGAACATTGTTACTTTTGTGAAGAACGAGCTCAAGAAATTTAAGAAACTTCTGAGTCAAAATTACTCAGAATGCTTTGACGGCCAACGTGAGGATGAGGAGGCTGGTCATGGTGAGGAGGAAGAGCAGAAGAGGAGCAGCAGAAAGGCCTTTGTGAAGATCACACTACAGTTCTTAAGGAGAATGAAGCAGGAGAACTTAGCTGACTCTCTGCAGAAGAGTAAGAGGCTTTTAATTGATGTAGCCGGGAAAATAAATAAATATAATAAGATAAATAATGACTTGTCTTGAGGCATACACATTTACTTATATAAAATTTGGTGGAACAAGCCAACCCTGACCCTCATGGCAGCTCTATACTGGGATCATTATCCAATGATGATTGTTCAATCCGATACAATGTTTGTTGTTTTTCCACATAGGAACTCTTGCTCCACTGTGTCACCGTAAACTTAAATCTAACCTAAAAAAGAAGTTCCAGTGTGTGTTTGAGGGGATTTCTAAAGCAGGAAATCCAGCCCTTCTCAATCAGATCTACACAGAGCTCTACGTCACAGAGGGAGGGACAGCAGAAGTCAATGAAGAACATGAAGTCAGACAGATTGAAACAGCATCCAGGAATCCAGACAGACCGGAAATGGCAATCAGATGTGAAGACATCTTTAAGGCCTCACCTGAGACACATCAACCAATCAAAACAGTGATGACAAAGGGAGTAGCTGGCATCGGGAAAACAGTCTTAACGCAGAAGTTCACTCTGGACTGGGCTGAAGACAAAACCAACCAGGACGTGCAGTTCATGTTTCCATTCACTTTCAGGGAGCTGAATGTGCTGAAAGATAAAAAGTTCAGTTTGGTGGAACTTGTTCATCACTTCTTTACTGAAACAAAAGAATCAGAAATTTGCAAGTTTGAAGAGTTCCAAGTTCTGTTCATCTTTGATGGTCTGGATGAGTGTCGACTTCCTCTGGACTTCCACAACACTGGGACCCTGACCGATGTTACAGAGTCCACCTCAGTGGATGTGCTGCTGACAAATCTCATTACGGGGAAACTGCTTCCCTCTGCTCGCCTTTGGATAACCACACGACCTGCAGCAGCCAATCAGATCCCTCCTGACTGTGTTGACAGGGTGACAGAGGTCAGAGGGTTCACTGACCCACAGAAGGAGGAGTACTTCAGGAAGAGATACAGAGATGAGGAGCAGGCCAGCAGAATCATCTCCCACATCAAGACATCACGAAGCCTCCACATCATGTGCCACATCCCAATCTTCTGCTGGATCTCTGCAACAGTCCTGGAGGATGTGTCGGAAACCAGAGAGGGAGCAGAGCTGCCCGTGACCCTGACTGAGATGTACATCCACTTCCTGGTGGTTCAGTCCAAACTGAAGAACGTCAAGTATGATGGAGGAACTGAGACAGATCCACACTGGAATAAAAAGACCAGTAAGATGATTGTGACTCTGGGAAAACTGGCTTTTGAGCAGCTCCAGAAAGGCAACTTGATCTTCTATGACTCAGACCTGGCAGAATGTGGCATTGATATCAGAGAAGCCTCAGTGTACTCAGGAGTGTTCACACAGACCTTCAAAGAGGAGCGAGGGCTGTACCAGGACAGGGTGTTCTGCTTCGTCCACCTGAGCGTTCAGGAGTTTCTGGCTGCCCTTCATGTCCATCTGACATTCATGAACTCTGGTGTCAATCTGCTGTCAAAAGAAAAACCTTCCAGGTGGTCTAAACTGTTTGGAAGCGAACCTGAACCCTTCTACCAGAGTGCTGTGGACAAGGCCTTACAGAGTCCAAATGGACACCTGGATTTGTTCCTCCGCTTCCTTGTGGGTCTTGCACTACCGTCCAATCAGAGTCTCTTACGAGGCCTGGTGACACAAAGAAGAAGCAGCCCAGAGACCACTCAGGGAACAGTCCAGTACATCAAGACAAAGATCACTGATCTGCCTCCAGAGAGAAGCATCAATCTGTTTCACTGTCTAAATGAACTGAAGGACTCTTCTCTAGTGGAGGAGATCCAACAGTACCTGGGTTCAGAACGTGTGTGCACAAGTAAATTCTCTCATAGTCAGTGGTCAGCTCTGGTCTTCATCTTACTGACGTCTGGAAAAGATTTGGACGTGTTTGACCTGAATAAATACTCTGCTTCAGAGGAGGCTCTTCTGAGGCTTCTGCCAGTGGTCAAAGCCTCCACTAAAGCTGTGTAAGTTAAAAAAATGACTTTATAAATTAAATAAATTAAAATATAAGTATAAAAAATCTAACAGTGTCCTTCTTTTTTTAGGCTGAGTTGCTGTAATCTGTCAGAGAAAAGCTGTAAAGCTTTGTGCTCAGTTCTCAGCTCCCAGTCCTCCAGTCTGAAAGAGCTGGACCTGAGTAACAATGACCTGCAGGATTCTGGCGTGGACTCGCTCTGCGCTGGACTGGAGAGTCCACACTGTACACTGGAGGTTCTCAGGTCAGGATTCATTCATTTGTTACAAAATATGACAATTTAAAAGAAAACCTAGAATAAATGCCTAATTACCTCCAAATCATCATGTATTGCCATCACAGGGACAACAATAGGATAGGAACCAAACATTGAGACAATGGATGGACTCTCTACTCTCTACCTATTAGTAAAAAGTGGTTTATTTTTTGGATTTCAGGTTTATTATTGATATTATTTTTACTAAGGGTGATTGCTAAAGCAGTAACAAGTAATTGTAGTTAAAAATAAATACTGTGTGTATTTTTACGTGTCCTTGCATACCTATCAAACAGTGGACGTCACTAACATTATACATTCACCAACAGGGGACCACCAATCCAACAAGGGACATTTCTTATGTCCCCTGTTGGATATACTTTAAATCATGCTAAAATCATGTCTAAAAAGTGTGTGTGTGTGTGCGTGTAGGCTGTCGGGCTGCCTGATCACAAAGAAAGGCTGCACTTCGTTAGCCTCTGCTTTGAGATCCAACCCATCCCATCTGAGAGAGCTGGACCTGAGCTACAATCATCCTGGAGACTCAGGAGTGAAGTTGCTTTCTGATGGACTGAATGATCCAAGCTGGAGGTTGGAAACTCTCAGGCATGATGACTGACAAAGAGACAGACACTGTTATAACTTTTCATTAAAGTTAAGTGCTGATCTAACTGTTTCTGCAGGTTAGACCATGGTGGATCACAGACAATGAAACCTGGTCTGCGGAAGTGTAAGTGTTTTCTTTATAATTTTTTCGATCAACATATGATTTCACTGAGTCACAACAGTTTTATCTGTGTTTTTAAGCCCAGTGTTTTCATGTTTCACTTAAATAATTTGTAATAACTTGTCATAACTGCTGCTGTCTTTTGCTTCGTTCACTCCATCAGACGCCTGTGAACTCACACTGGACACAAACACAGCAAACAGAAAACTGATATTTTCAGACCACAACAGAAAGGTGACAGCAGGAAAAGAGACACAGCCATACCCTGATCATCCAGAGAGATTTGACTACTGGAAACAGCTGCTGTGTACAGATGGCTTGACTGGTCGCTGTTACTGGGAGGTAGAGTGGGAAGGAAAGGTTTACATAGCAGTGACGTACAAAGGAATCAAAAGGAGAGGTCAAGGTGACAACTGCTGTCTGGGAAGGAATGATCAGTCCTGGAGTCTGTGCTGCTCTGATGAGGGTTACTCTACCCTGCACAGTAACAAAAGAGCATCCATCTGCATCCCTGCCTTGAAAAGAGTCGGCGTGTACCTGGACTGGCCTGCTGGCATTCTGTCCTTCTACAGAGTGAGTGACAAGCTGACCCTCATCGAGACCTTGCACACCACATTCACTGAGCCGGTCTACCCTGCATTCAGGGTTAGGCTGGACCCGTTTAACTCGTCAGTGTCTTTGTGTGATATAGTATAAAGAAATCTCTGGCAGAGAAATATTCGGATCAGTACAGAACCAATTAGCTCAGTTGAATTTTGGATAATGATGCAAACTGTTGTTCTGTAACCTGATTCGCTAATGACATGTCCAGAAACAAAAAGGGCTTTTGTGATGCCCGGAGACATATCAAAAATGAGTAACCATGGAGGTAGAGTGGGAGGTAGGGTCGGAAGGAAAGGTTTATAGGGTTAGGGTTAGGCAGTGACTTTCAGACACTATTCACCTAATTACACGTCGATGCAGCACCAGTGTGATGTTATTTTATGGTAGAATGTATGTATGTATGTATTGCTGCACTTAAAGTCAAGACATGTCACACCATACAGTACTGACTGTGTATGTTTAAGATGTCATATACACTGTATACATAGTTAACAGCTATCTGCAAGAATATGTTGTGTTACATTGAACCGTTCCTTTTTTCTGGACTGTATTACTGTTACCCTATTCATGAATCTACTAAATAAACTAAGACCATAACAGACCATCTTGTTGCTTTTATTTAAATCCACCAATGTGTTTACAATGTTATTATTTTTGCTTCAGAAAAAGAAATGCATAGAAACAGCTTAACGATTACTGTAGTTGTGAATTTTTTAATGACATTTTATATTTAAAACACATACACATAAGAAACATTCAGCATCATAAAAACTGACAAAATTCAGAAAGAAACAGCTCAGCTTCTAAAAACATTGCATGTCTGGGTCCAATCAGCTCATATTATGGCTGATTTCATGAACTGAAAAGAGAGAAAAAAAGTGTAATAACACAACAAACTGGTAACACGAAGCACTAGAGATACATAGGTAAATTAAAAGACGTTAATTTTCTTCATAATATGACAAAATATATGTTGTAAAAGCACATTCCTGTGCAGAGCAACAGATGTTTCCACTTTATGGTCATCAGATGACTCCAACCTGAACCCTTTAGCACAGGTGCCTCAGAAAACTTCGATTTTCTATCACGTTAAAATATTTAAATATTATTCAACTCACTTCATCACTTCCAGTCCAAGTAACTAACTCTACAACTGTTGTACAGCATACCTTTCTCTCTAAATCTGTACTGCTGCAACATGAATTTCCCCTCTGAGGATTAATAGAGGATTATCTTACTGCTACATTAAACACCAATGCTTTGACAGTATCAATCAAAACATATAAACTCACCTGCTTGAGAGAGAAGCTGGCAACCTGGCAGTCACACGGCAAACTCAACAGATGGGCCTTGAAACGATCTGAAGCAAGGAAGGAAATATTGAAAACCTGAAATAAGTGAATTTTACCAAAAACATACAAAATAATCTGTATTTTTGCAGAATCTATTGTATACAGCAATTCCTAAACTACTGTGTGACTCATAACATATTAGGGAGTTTTTCTTAATACTCTTAAAATGTTAATAAAAACTTTTTTTTATTTGACGATACATATAAAAACTGAATTTTATATTTATTTAATTAATTTAGTTTATGATGTTTTTTATTAATCTGAATCTGGGAGTGACTACTAACTTAAGATGTGGAGTACATGTAAAAAGTATCAGTACAGTGTTTGAGTAAATGTACTTACCTCTGAGGATCTGAAGCTTCGTCAGGACTCTCATAAACTCATCATATCCAATGCCGCCTTTGGACTGATATTCGTTCCACAGAACTCTGAATGTTTCATTGTCTAACTCAAAGTCTGCATGAGAGACAATCGCACAATTGTTAATGTTTACTTAAATCTTTGTGTTGCTTTTATACAATAAAAAATATAATAAATTACCTCGAGCAGACAGAGCCTTTCTCATCTGGGTTTGAGTGACGGACGGTGGATTCATACTCTCATAACTCTCTACATATTCCCTCCTGGCAGCAGCCACATAGTGCTCCAGTTTAAAGACCTCCACCACGTCCAGGTCTCCAGTTTTGTCTGCCTGAAAGTGCTGGTTAAAGGTTATACCAAATTCACTGCTACTAGATATCACACTAGACCACTCTCAGATCAAAACACACTTTAAAATTGGACAGAAACAAAATAAAAACTCATTAAAACTTTGTTTTTACACAGTGTTTCCAACAAGCTGAAATAAATTAATTAGATGCAGAAATATTCGTGAAGCTGGCTTCAATGGCGCCAATCAAAGCACATCCACACAAAAAAAAGCTTGTTTTCGCCGCTGAGAGACTCTTCAGCTTGTTCAAGGAGATCGTCCGTCGTATGTGATGATGTGGCTGTATATACTGTGCAGATTAAGTGAACCAGCAGTGAGATGCGAGTTGCAAAGGATACATCCATGAGAGTCAAAAGTAGGTGGGCTGTCTTAAGGCTCAGGGCTAAATCGGGAAGAATAAATACAATCATGAGTGTGACAAATTCTCAGATGATAAAATAATGTTGTTGTGGAAAATGAACTCACATTTGCCACGAACAGAATAGCCACCGGCATTCAGCCTAGCGAGAAGACCTACAGCGTTCAGCATCTGTTGGAAACAAAGACAAACACACAACATGCAATAAGTTGATAACCCTAAAGTGAAACACAGTAAGTATGGTATAAACAGCTTTTTTCTTTTCCCAAAACATTATATGTGTTTCAAAGCATGGGCTAGAAACAAAAACTCTAGCTGCTGGTCGTCCTCAGTGTCAGTTAAAGTTGCAATTGTTTGTTTTTTTACCACTAGGGGTGCTATGGAGACATAAATCTCTGTTTTTACACAATTCTACTGATCAACAGTCTGATCAACACATTATGTCGTAACATCTTTAAAGGTGTCATGTAGAGTTTTGTATGTTTTCTGTATTACTCAACAAAACCCATTACATGTACCCTAGAAGACCAACAAACATGATGAATGCATTTCCCTCCTCATAAAACATTTAGAAACCTGAATTGTTTAAGCTTCACATGCACATTGCTGCATTTGCTAGCACTTTATTTGTTGCTAGTAGAGCAACAAATTAGAAATAATAATAATAATTATTTAGACGTTTTAATTTAGACGTGCTATCCCTCTCTGATTAATGCAGAGGCTCACCCACATACTCACCAACCGGTAAGACTCACAAGTGCCGCATTGAGGACATGATCCCTCACTGGCTTCCCACTCTTATACATGACAATTGAGTTGAACTCAAGAAGTTTCCCCTTGGGACACCTTTACACCTTTATCTTATCTTTAAAAGTCATGCTTCAGCTGAGAAACGGACATTTGACTCCAGGCTTCCTGACAGATCAGCAAGAAGGTCAACCCTTTAATTGCTAAGTACTGTAGCAATATACTTAAATTATTATTTTTTTGAACAACCAACTGACATTAAACCTCTGAAATCACTTAGGTGACATACCTCAGGTCTGCTGTCTTCCTGAAAAAGACAAGAAAAAGGAAGAATTAAAATATTCTCAATCATTCTCAAACAGAACTCTTCTAATTCACATGTCATCGGCAATGTGTGATTACTTACTGATACGCACATTTCTTCTGGGAATGAGTTACACTGCAGCTCACTTGGCCATGAAACACCAAATCTGGTCATCAAATGCTCACAACCGCTTTTGGCTTTCTCGCAGAACGACCTGCAGGGCCGCTGCACTTCCCCTGCCAGACACTGGGGGGCGTACACCATGCACACGAAGAGGCGAATGTCCACTGAACACACGGTTTGCACGATCGAGTTGAAAAAGGACATCTTCACCCCTGCTTCTCTTTGACTCGTGTGTCCCAGAAGATTTGGAACGATCGTCTGGTTGTAGGACAGGCCCTGGCACCCTGGTATGGTGATTGGCTCACAGATCCCCCCACTGCTGCCCACGCCGTACTGGAACAAGACACAAGTGGACACTATCACTCCAAGTCTATTCCCCTTTGGTCAGGCTTGTGGGGCCTGTGAGTTTTTTTTTTTTTTACCGTGGCGACACCTTCGGTAAAATTTGGTAATTGCTGTAAGATTGTGCTTAGAAACAAAACATGGATAGATTCATAGTAGTACGTTTTCTATCTTCTACTGTGGATTCTGAGACAAAAGCATCCTTGGAAACATCAGTTCATCTTCATGTTGGAGTAAGGAAAGCACACTTACATGGTCACAGGACTCCGTAGAAAACGTTTCACACCTGAGGGAGTTTGGCCACGGGAAGCCAAACTCGGTCAACAGCGGTCCACACTTGGATCTTGCATGCTCGCAAAGCGTTCTGCAAGGACGTCGAGGTGTTCCTGACACGCACTCAGGAACGTAGACAGAGCACAAGAAGGGCTTCAAATAAGGGGAGCACTTCACTTCTATAAGCGGGAAAAATTGACTTAATTCCAAGCCTGCTTCCTCCTGAGTTGCGTGGCCTTGAAAGTTGGGCATGACAGTCTCGGTGTAACGCAGGTCTCTGCAGAGTGGGATAGTGATTGGCTGACATGTTGGACGGGCTGTTGCTGCAACACTGAAGTCCGGAACCTGAAAGGAATCCATAAATATGGTTGGTTTTCAGAAAGTTTGGGAACTTGAGGGGAAAAGGGTTACTGAAAGTGAGGTGTGATGGGGTATATTATGGGTCTGTTGGCTGTTTCAGTTTCATTTTTTAAATAATTACCATGTGGAATACAATTTCAACATAAGAGCGCACTTACACGTTCACAGGACTCCGTGGTAAATGCTTCACACTTGAGAGCTTCTGGCCACGGGAATCCAAACTTGCTCATCAGCGATCCACAGCCGGATCGCGCCTGCTCACAAAGCGTTCTGCATGGAGGTCGAGGTTTTCCTGACACACACGCAGGAACGTAGACGGAGCACAGGAAGGGCTTGAGTTGAGGGGAGCATTCCACTTTTACAAGTGGATAAAACTGATGTATTTCCAGGCCTGCATCTTCCTGAGTTGTTTGGCCAACAATGTTGGGCATGACAGTCTCAGTGTAAGACATGTCTTGGCACAGTGGGACAGTGATCTGCTGACATGTTGCAGGGACTGTTGGGGTAACAGGGCTCTCTTGACTCTGGGTGGACAGAAACATAAATGAGTTGTTTTAATGAGCAATAATTTTGCTTCTGTAACTTCCACCAACCACAAGTGCAACTGCCCCTTTTTCCTTTTTGTGCACAGTGCCAAAAAACTTCAATCACAGTTTTTCAGTTCCCTAAACAGAAACTGGCACTTGTAGACCTTTGCTTTGCCCAGATGTCCATATGACCACACTTCAGATGTCTCTATGGCATGACCTTACAGCAACACTGTAACCCTACTCACTATGGTGGATGGAAGATGACTCTTTCTAAAGATAAACTCACTAATTAAGACCTGAAATGTTTAATCTTTAGGAAAAAAACAAACTGTAAAATACCATTTGTTGATGGTTATGTGCAGGACTATTTCCTGGCTGAGTGTAGTGACTCCAGTCACTCCATTAAACCTCAAATTGTCTTTTTTACCCCGTGAAGAAACACCAAAAAATCGGTGTTGGTGTGCACATTTTATTGGCTTTGGATATAGCTGTTTCCATCTCTTTCCAGTATTTATACTAAACTATGCTAAACATGCTGTAATTTAACATTTCATGCACAGAAATGAGAGCGGTATCTGTCTTCTCGTATAAATCTAAAAACTTTGTCACTGATGACAAAAGCAAACTTCCAAGAGAGATGCTATGCTCATCATTTCATACTGACCTGTACACAGTTAGACTCTGGTAAAGATTCACACCGGAGCCTCGTCGGCCAGTACAACCGCTTTGTTCTGAAGGGAGACTCGCAGTCTGTCTTGACCTTCTCACAGAGAGCACGGCATGGTTTCATCCGGCTGTCGTCATCCGAGCCACATTCAGGCACAACGACGCGACACATGAGCACGGCGATGTTTGGAGAACAAGCAGTCTCCACCATCTGACCGATTTGCTGCAGGTTGTAGCCTATAACTCCATTTGGATGGGGGCTTGTAGTGTATCCCAAACCTTGACAAAAGCTGGATGTTACTGGCCTGCAGCTGTCCTCTTTCCTGCAATGTGCCCGCTGAAGAGACAGCTGCAAACCCAAAACCACAAAGACCAAATGCTTCATGGCTCTCAGTAATCTCACAAACTGCTCTGAGCTCTTTAACAAAGCTTTTGGGGGTTTAAGACCAGTGTGTCTCTGCTGCTCTAAGGAGGTGGAGTAGGAGTCTACGAATGGAGTCTCTACAAACAAGGCACTGATTTAGGACCACTGGTAAGGCCACATGTCAACACAAAATGAGAGCCAAACTGGTCCCAGAGCAGCAGCCCTATTCTGAGTAATTCAATCCAAGGGTTTGAGATCTTTGTTAGAAGAACATCTGGTTGTGATTGTATGCATTCTGTGTAACCTGGGGGGGTTTGTTGCATAAAGGCTGGCACAATAAACGTGACTTCTGGATGGAAACTATTGCAACACTAATAGGATTGAGAAAAAAAAACAAACAAGAATGTTGTGTTTTTCAAAACAAGTGTGTCTCCAGTTATCTGGAAATAAAGACTGAACATCCACCATGTGGCATCCTGTTGTTTCACAATGAAGACCATGAGCTGACGGGAAAAGACAGTTGATCTTCTTGCTGATCTGTCGGGAAGCCTGGAGTCAAATGTCTGTTTTTCAGCTGAAGCATGACTTTTAAAGATCATTTGCATATTTAAACATAAACATTCATAAATCTTGGAGTAAAAAATGAACTGTCTTCACGTCAGTAATCATCTGGGGAAGTTTCACGATAATATCTATTAATTACTTGATTGGCCCGTGGAGTCTGAGCCATGAATCTTCACCATCACCACCAAGCATCCTTTGTTTATTTGACAGACGTAGTTAAGTTCTGGTTCTAGTTACTTTGCAGATTAAGCTGCCAGACAAAAACAAGATGATCATAAAACATTATTTTACAAAAACATTATTATAATATCAAGTTTTAGTCTGGCAGCTTGGTGCAGAGCTCTGCTGTCACCTAGTGGCCAAAAGAAAGAAGTAAATAAATCTTACCTCCATCAGCTGCTGTGTGTGTGAAAATATCCTAATGAACTCTATGCAGCAGCTTTGCCTCCACCCATATTCTCCATCAGCTGAGAAAACATGACGCACTTTATTATACGATATTACAGTTACACAACAAAATGAGCTGCAACTGAAATGAAAACAAGCTGCTCCGTTTATTGCTTTGAGCTACAGGTACGGTACAAATTGACCTTTGGTGCTTTACAGTTAAATAAATAAAAAAACAAACATGCAAAGCCAGAAACATGTTGTGTTTGTGTGCACAGAAACCAAACCACGGCATGAAAACAAAAGACACACACGTCATGAAGACATTTAGTGATGCAGCAGTGCACGATGTCAATAAAATCTGACATAAAAGTCTCATATACTGAGTGTTCGTGTTGGTACAGCAAAATGCCAGAGTTTCAGATTTCTACCATGATTCTGTGCAAGAGTGGAGCTGAAAATCTGCAGGCTTCCTCTGCAGGAGGGACGTGTGCTCCTTCTAGATGTTCAGTAAAAAAAAAAAGTTCATTATTTTTTTAAAAACACAGGCTAAAATCGACATAATCTTAAGACTTAGAGTTCCTTGTGTCGTTTAAAAGAGAACTAGACTTTCATAATCTTGAGTCATTCACAGAAAGTCTAGGTTCCCTATCCACGAGCCTTCAGAGCCACCAGCACGAAGTTTCTTGGAGAAAAGTTTGGGTCGAAGAGAGGAACCAGCTGACTGTCCACACCTGCAGGAAGACTAAGATTTAGCACCGAGAGTTTACCTGCAGTCTATTTCAGTCTGAGACAGTCGGCTCACCGTTCTCCTGCAGGTAGATCATCCTGTCCAGAAGCACCAGTGTCTCCACCACAGGAGCCAGCAGCAGGGCCAGGCTGAAGTACACCACCACCCTGCCCTGCTGCTTCAACATGGCCTCCACGCGGTCCGGGTCCAGAGGCAACTCGGGAGGCAGGCCGACCCGAGCCAGACCCAGTCGGGCGTACCTGAGGAGGGAACATGAGGAGGACGTTACCATTAACTCTCAGGTAACAAAAACTGTTTTTTCAGGTGAGAACACACACTAATAAAAATAAAGTTATGCATATTATATTATATTTCTGCCACATTCTGTAAATAGAGCCCCATAAATCTGACACATTGGACCTTTAAATAGTGTAAATAACACATCAAGAACAAGCAGAACATAAGGCCGCGTTGCTCACTCACTCTGTGAATGGTAATAAGTGTGCTTTCTTTATGGTCTGGATTCCCGCCCTGCGCAGATCCGGTCTTGTATCCCTGACGAAGGTCTCCAGCATCGCTCGGTAACAGTGCGTCCTCAGCAGCTGGCTTTCCTCCCGAAGCCTCCGTACGTAGTCCTCGACAGCGTGACACGCCCCCTCGCGCGCCTTATAGGACAGCTGATGTCCCGGCAAACCCCGCACCCAGGAGCTCATGGGGTAGCCGAACTCTGAGGGGAGCGTTTCCTGGCCTGGCGTCGGCGGGGTGGGACACTCCACCAGTCCTGGAGGGGCGGGATTTTCTTTGGTCGTGATTTTCATGTAGCAACACGCCACAGATGTGATGCCGCGCACGTGTGGGCAGTTGACGAAGTGGCGGAGGAGGGTGGCGCTGAGGTCACCGCAGGCGTGGAGACCGGTCAGGACAAAGTCTGAATAGTCTCGCTGGCTGTTTTCTTCAGGACGGACGTCCTCCTGACAGACAGGCTGGACACAGGAGCAGCGGCTTTCAGACTCGAACTGGTGTCGCGATGTCAAATCGAAGTCCTGCGAGCGATCGGAGTCTGTGGAGCCACGAGGTGATGACGACGTCTGGACCACATGAGAACATCTCTGACGCTTTGAGCCTCGCAGTTTCTTCTTGCTGGGTCCGGATGGAGTTGGAGGACCTTCGTTGACACAATCTGCAGTCTTCAGCTGCGTGATGAAGGCCTCCCATGATGCCTTGGGGTTTACCCAACCGGCCACATGCCTGGGAGAGGACTGTGACACTGGGACCAGAGAGGAGCCGCTCTAGAGAGAAGAAAGATGTTCTGGATTCATTCAAAAACAGATAAAACTCCAGATTAAAGCTGCTATCATCAAACTAATTCTCATCGCCTGCCTCTGTTCTTTCTGTTTCAGCATCTTTCAGTTCATTATTTTGACTTTTGGTTAGACTAACGAAGTGTAAAGTTCACCAACCTTTTTCTGCTTCTCCTTCTCTAAAGCCCACAGCAACTGTCCGTCAAACCTGGATGCCATGGCAACCAGGTTGTGATCAGCTTCAATCGCGGTCACGGAGAGTCCGAGCCCAAAGGACAGGAAGCGAGTCAGATGACCCTGTTCACGGCAGAATGGTGTTAAATGTGTGATGATACACTTAAACCTGAAAGCTGAAATACATCATACAACACCACTCCATAATTGCTACAGTTCACTGGCCTAATATCTGTCTGGTAATATTTGGATATGATACCTGTCCGGAGCCGACATCCACCACTCTGCTGCAGTCAGTCTGCTCACAAAGTTGTTTTACCAGCTGGGATTAAAAACAACAACAAACAGAAACAGATTAAAAACTCTGGAAACAGAAAAAACAAATCCACGTTCGTAGCGAATAAGCAATCCTGTACCAAGCCCAGCCTGCGGATCTCGTGCTGTTTCTTGGGTTTGACGTGTTTCCTGAATATGTGTCCCAGCAGTGAGCTCTGACTCTGGTTCTCCAGGAACTCTTCAGGCTTCACGGAGCCGGCCGTCCTGCCTCGATCCCGCCTGCACTCTCTGGGAAAGGCCAGAGCGTGAGCCGTGGCACGGAAAGCCAACAGTGACAGCGGCCACACGGAAGGATATCTGCAACCACAAACTCTTTAGTTATTATATGCATTTAATATGCACTGTTTTTGTTCTGGATTCTTGCATAGAAGATTTGTAAAGGGTCTGTAGTACCTCCTGTCTTCATGTTTAACATCCAGTAACAGGTCTGCAACCTGTGGATAGGACAGGTCCTGCAGCACAGGCTGCCAGCTGTTGGGTAATGTGTGCCAGAGATCTTCAGTGAAGAACTCCTTTATGAAAACAAACAGTTATTAGAGGAACTACAAGAGGATGGGATATGAATCCAGTTTGTCAGATATATTTCTTTAAAAACACTCATAGCCCAGAGTGGAAAGAATTCAATTGGAAATTAAAAATGAAATACCTCCAGACACCTTCATGGACTTCAATATATGACAAAAATAATACAAATTTTTGCTGGAGGAAATGTAAACAGATCGTGGGACCACACTCACATCTTTTGGGATGTTGGATCCAAGCAGAAATTCAAAACATTCAGAAAATTAAATTACCACTGAACCCATTACATTATATACTAGGTTTGACTCCAGGGGAAGATATAGGGAAGAGAAAAAGCCCAATGATTACTGATTCTCCTACTCGTGGCGAGGAAAACGATAACCCTGTGTTGGCTCAGACCTCTACAGTACCTCCACCCTTCAACAATGGCGAGAGAGACTAAAGAAAGTTTATTTGATGAGAAAAGGTAACTGCAAAACTTCATGTAAAAATGGATTTGTTTTTGGTTTTGCGGGCCCCTGTCATTTCCCACTTTGGATGGTCAGACAGATAAATTGAAGAAGCTTTGTCTGTATTGTGTTTTTTGTCGTTTTGTGGAGGTCTCCTGTGGAAGGTACTTTCTCCCCCTTATTCTGGTATTAGTTTGGTGGAATGTCTGTTTGTGTAGTATGTCTTGATTTGTATGTTTGCTGAGACACTAATTGTTCCTTGGTTGTTAGTGTATTGTTTTGTGTTTTTATATGCATAATTTTAAATAAAAAAATGTTAAAAAAAAAAAAAAAAACAGACGGCTGGAGGCAGGGGCGCCGTATAGGAGAAAAAGTTAGGACGATTCAGACTGACAGGGGCCCCCAAAAAATAGGTAAACACCAATATAAAATGATTAAACCATCATCATTGAGTATATATATTTCAAATATAATAATGAAATTAATTATCTCTTTGTTTGTACGTGTTTTGGGCAGTAAAAGTTAAATAAAAATGGCCTTAGCACATTTTTGGTGGCTTTTAATCTCGCATCACATAGTGAACTGCACTGCATACTGTATGCAGACTTGCATGCATGTACAAATCACCAGCAGTAAATATTGTGCTAGTACTAGTATTGAACTACAAGACGCAAAACAGTTGCAAGCCTTTGGCTCACTACTGTCTTATCTTATATTATATAAAGTTATTTAAGGTGCTCAACCTACAGCAGTAAAATGCAGTAATATTCATTCAGAAACATGATATATAACAATAATAAAACACTGACATGGACAGTGAGTACTTTTACTTTCGTTTCATTGGTAAATAAAACACTTTTACTTCAGGTGAACTCATTTCAAGTGTAGTTTTACTACTTTAATTCCATTATGGCAACAACTGTTTAAGCTGTTTAAATAGCAGTTATAACTGAATTAAGCAGCTTAAGTCATATTTCCAACATGGATAGACTGGCTCGCCTTGCACACTGGTGTATAATGTTTAACGACTACTGGCTCATTACTGTCTTATCTTATATTATATAAAGTCATTTAAAAAATGCCAGTAATAGTCATCCGAAACTATTATATAATTGATAATATAATAATAATAATAATAATATAAAATAATAATAATAATAATAATAAAACACTGACATGGACAGTGAGCACTTTACTTTGCTTTCATTGGTAAATGAAACACTTTTACTTTAGGTGGATCCATTTCAAAGTGTACGTTTTATTCAATTAATGAAGGCAAATATGCAGTTATAACTGAATTAATGCAGCTTTAATTCATTTAACAACTGAAATACACTGGCTTCGCCTTGCACACTGGTGTATAAATGTTTAACAGACTCCTGGCTCATTACAGTGCACAGACAGTCAAATGCATCATTTAAAAACATTAAAATGAATTAAAGCTGTTAATGTGTTACATTACCTGCCTGGCTGGTTCCCGTCGGCTCGGTTTGTTCAGCTGAGCGTGTTTGTGCACAGGTTTATGTGAATCGAGAGATTTCCCGCTCAGGAAGCCTCTTTTTTAAATAATAATATATATATAAAGTTTGTGAGATTTTTTAAACAAACAAAAAACAAACAGACCTGCAGCACGCTCGGGACCACGCGCGTCTTCCTGCTCACAACAAACCATCAACGTCCGGTCATGCTGCATTCGAGGACAGACAGAAATGTGGGAATTATAGCAAACACTTTCACTATTGACTGCTTCTATGGAAGATGGTTTCATTGAACATGGTCCAGTTTGGCTTTGGTTGGGAACAGTCTATCTCACACTGTGGTGGCCAGGGTCAAAGAGACCTTTGCTGCCTTATAGACAAATAGATAACTGTGTTGATGTTCCAATCTGCGTCTCCAGACAATAAACCTTTTCTTCTCCTTTCGGCTTTTCCCTTCGGGGTCGCCACAGCGAATCATGCCTCCATCTAACCCTGTCTTCTGCATCCTCTTCTCTCACACCCAGCTACCTTATGTCCTCTTCACTGCATCCATGAAACCTCTTTGGTCTTCCTCTAGGCCTCCTCTGTCTGCAAGTTCAAAACTCAGCATCCTTCTACCAATATTTTCACTATCACCATCTCAGTCTGGCTCTCTGACTTTATCTCCAAAACCTCTAACATGTGCTGTTCCTCTGATTCTCATCCTGATCCTATCCATCTTGGTCACTCCCAAGGAGGAACCTCAGCATCTTCATCTCTGCTACCTCCAGCTCTGCCTCCTGTCTTTTCCTCAGTGGTCTCTAGACCAAACAGCATCGCTGGTCTCACCAGTTTTGTACACCCTTCTGACTCTCTTACCATCAACGACACTTTCTGACAAAACACCTCATTAAGACATCTCTTTGACTACTCTGGGCGTGTAGTATTGTGGTGTTATCTTGGGGTTTAAAGTCGATCCACCAGGACGAGTTGGGCAGGAATGTGACCGACTCAGGCACTTCTGATGAACTTGGAGTGTCTCTAATTCTCCTTGGCCAAGCGTCAATAATTTACAGCATAAGACACAGAGGCTCCTGAACACTTTCTTCTCCGAACTCACCATTGACCTTTGACTTCAGCAATTCTTCCACAACAATTACTATCACATTATAATTAAACAAAAAGTTTATGCACACATTCATTTTCCGTAACAGCCACAAACTTATACACACATAAAACACATAACTTATAAACTTGCAGGCCATATGAATATAACAAAAAAGGAGCATTTTTTGCTATATAACTTCTTAATTTGAGGAACTTAACTGACGTAACTGAGCTGAACACCCATTGAACTAGTGATGTGTTGGTTGCGAACGAGCTGGTTTAAAGAGCCGGCTCTTTTAAGTGAATATGGGAGTTGGCTCCTATCCACGAGCGATCCGAGCCTTTTTTTTTTTTTTGGAAAGTATTACTGTGTACTACGTACATGCAATGAAAATAGCTTTTTATTTATTATTTTTTTATTTATGCTTAGTTTTTATCGATTGTGTTAAATTTAATGAAAAACATTGGCTACGGCATTTTGGTTGACATTAACTTATACAAACTTACAGGCGCCGTATAAATTAAACAGAAATTAAAACTAGTTGATGTGGTTGTTTGTGAACGAGCTGGTTTAGGGCCGGCTCTTTTAGTGAATGATGGGAGCTGGCTCTGTCCACAAGCTGTTTTTTTTTTTTTTTTGGAAAGTATTACGTTGATACATACATGCGTGGAAATAGCTGACTTATATTTATTTATTTTATTTCTATGCTTAACTTTTTATAGGCGTTCTGTAAATCAATAAAAATTTAAGTAGTATTCTTTTATATTATATATAATATATATATATTTATTTATTTATTTATTTATTTATATTTCTTCTGTCCTCCAGGATTTTCTTCTATGTTGTACAATCATTGACCCATTCCTTGCCGCCTTAGAGGAAATTCATAGGTTAAAAAATGATAAAATATAAACATATTAAGAAGTATAAAACATTTATGAGGTGGATGAATAAGAGAACTTAGAAGAAGAAGATATAGTAACCTGGACTATGTCGGTCAAATGATCCGGCTCACTAAAAAGAACCGAACTTCCCTTGAAACTAGAAATTACGGGGCGCACTTGAACGCACCGGCGTGCTCACACATGTGAAAGTTACAGTTCGCCTAGCCTAGCCTCGACATTAAACGCAACATTTGTGCAGCGAGCTGCGTGTTAAACGCAGATTTTAAAGACTCTGTGAGTTAGTAACCGTCTGCGTATTTTAGCACACTTCGTCTTAACTGGAAAAACAGGAAAAAAAAAAAAAAAAGCATCAGCCTGTCGGGTCCCATGTCAGGAGATGTGGAGATGTTTACATCGAGCTTCACAGCTGATCAGCCAGACAGCTGACCACCGAACTCAGCGCCCTGCTGGCTCAGTACGGACACCTGTCCGACTCCTACATAATCGTGGCTCGATGACTGACTTCTGTTAGTGGTGTGTTTGTTGCTTGTTGCCATGGCTCCCTTACATTTCCACTTTTATTCCATATATATATACCAGGGGGCCACCAGGAATTTTGGGCCCCATGATAAATAAATCAAATTGGGCCCCTCTGTGCAGCTGTTGTCCCCACATCTCTAGGACCTAACTATCCCATCAAAAGCTTTACATACAGGGTTCCCACGGGTGCTTGAATTCCTTGAAAATGCTTGAATTTCTATTCAAAAAGATGTGGATCTCACAGGGCCAACACTGCAAACATATTGACCTTATAGAGCTCTCCCACCATGTAAGATCCAGCACAGTGCTTCATTCCAACACGACTTCATCAATCAATCAATCAAACTTTATTTGTATAGCACTTTTCATGAATTTTACTTACTTACTTACAAGTAATTTATCATCCAGCTTGTTGTGACAAAGTGAATTCCCCACTGTGGGATCATGAGCCTGTCTTATCTTATATTATATAAATAATTTAAGGTGCTCAACCATAAAACACCTACAGCAGTAAAATGCAACAACAAGCAGCAGTAATATTCATCCAGAAACATGATATTAATAATAATAAAACACTGACATGGACAGTGGCACTTTTACTTTCGTTTCATTGGTAAATAAAACTCTTTTACTTCAGGGTGTGAAATGCTTGAATTTTTTGTGAAGTGCTTGAAAATGCTTGAAATTTGTTTGATGTCTATTTGTCACTGTTATTGCGCTATGGTAGTTACACAATACACCGCTCACAAGCTGACAAAATACAAGCCAATTCACAATTAGTTAAAAATCAAAAACAGTCAATCTACCACCATATGAAATAATGCTAATTAGACCCATGTTATTATGCCCTACAGTGGCACCGCTGCGCTTCCATGACCATCATGGCCAACACAACTTGGCTACCTATTTAAAGGTGCTGGAAAAATGGAAAAAACTGGTGCTTGAAGGTGCTTGAAAAGTGCTTGAATTTGTTCATGAAAAGGTGTGGGAACCCTGTACATAACTCTAGTT
>NC_040023.1:35574876-35578872 GCF_000972845.2 Larimichthys crocea
TAGTGTAAATATTGTGAGCTTGTCAGCAAGCAAAAGTTGGTACTGAGAGGTCCTATAGCTTCATGGAGCTGCTGACTTGGCTGCAGACTCATAGTCTGATTTAGACTAATTTGTAATAAGGCTGACAGATAAGAACATGGATGGTTTCTTGGGATAAGTCACAGCTCGTGTATCATATTGTGTGTTTGAATCCAGCATCTATGTTGCTATGAGACTCCTCTCATTATTCTGCCTGACGCAGCCCCTTCTGGTTTGTTTCCCTTTTTGAAAGTAGGTCACATTTCCTCCACATAATTCATGATGACAAAAAACTTTCAACAGCTCTTCTTCATGGATTCTAGTTTATTTTACAGGGTTAAACAAAATCATTTGTTTCTCTATGACACACACAAACACATGTACACACACAGCACATAGTGGCCTGTCATGTTTCTCCTAGCTAATGTCGGATAAGACCGTGATAAATAGACCATCAACTCATCACTGACACACAGTACACAGGCTGTCTCTTTACTTTAGATTCTTGAAGCCGGTAATGTGTGATGTGTCGGGACCAGAGTTCATAATTCAGTGTCATAAAATGTGTTTTAATCTGGGCTGGACGACTACTCTGATAAGCATGTATTAGAAATGACAGGTTATTTTCTCCAGCAGGTTGGAAATGATGAATTTTCACGCTCACGTGATTTACTCTTCCTTCTCACGTTCAATCTATCTCACACTGTCTCTTATCTCTGCTTTCTCGGCCAGACAGTTATTAGAAAGAGTGAACCTGTCAGTCACAGACAGCATTACATCCTCTGCTGCTCTGGCCTTTTCTTACCATCAAGGTGCATCAATAGCACAGCTGCTGTTATGGGATGTCACCGTCATGCCTTAAAAAATGGTCTTGGGTTAAACCAAATAATACTTCTTATCATCAGTTAATATCTATCACTATTTATTATTATGTTTCACTACACCTCATCATTCCGTATTGTATGGTTTCATCTCGTTTAGTTCATCACGTTATGCCAACTTAAGTTTGTTCTTATTCTTTGTGGTTAATAAACATCATAAAACTTGAAACATAAAACAACGTGGACTTTCTTTGGACAGTAACACGTCACAGTAGGAGCCAACGCAGGCGTTTGGTGGCCTGTTTTCTGGATAGTTGCATTATTACAACCCCACACATCTTTTACTTTGATTTTACTTATTCTGAAACTTTCATCCCTTTTAATTATTCTTTTTATATTTTATTAACCTATTCTGGTTCTATTAAAGGACTTAAACATAAGGTTGTGCTCATCGTGAGCGCTGAGTTTTTATCCAGACCTAACCCTCCCAAACGACTCTTTGTTTTTTATCACTTATAATAATTCAGACAATTTAGCGCTGTTTTGACTTGTGATTTATATGCATACACTAAATTATTCAATACATTCTTTGTACTGAAATAGTCAAAAGTAAAAATTACATTTTCAATACCAATAAAATGCTGTAGCCAATTCTTTTAATTGGATTTACAGAACGCCTATAAAAAGTTAAGCATAGAAATAAAAAAGAAATAAATATAAGTAAGGTATTGTCAATGCATGTACGTAGCACACATACTTTCCAAAAAAACAAACAAAAAACAGCTTGTGGACAGGAGCCAGCTCCCATCGTTCACTTAAAAGAGCCGGCTCTTTAAACCAGCTCGTTCTCAAACAACACATCACTAGTTTAATTTCTGTTATATTTATACGGCTCCTGTAAGTTTATAAGTTATGTCACTACCAATAAAATGCCGTAGCCAATTGTTTTCATTAAATTTACACAATGCCTATAAAAACTTAAGCATAGAAATAAAAAATAAATTAATATAACAAAGCTATTTTCATTGCATGTACGTAGTACACAGTAATACTTTCCAAAAAAAAAAAAAAAATGGCTCGCGGAATCGCTCGTGGATAGGAGCCAACTCCCATTATTCACTTAAAAGAGCCGGCTCTTTAAACCAGCTCGTTCGCAACCAACACATCACTAGTTCAATGGGTGTTCACGCTCAGTTACAGTCAGTTAAGTTCCTCAAATTAAGAAGTTATATAGCAAAAAAATTGCTCCTTTTTTTGTTATATTCATATGGCTCCTGCAAGTTTATAAGTTATGTGTGTTTATGTGTGTATAAGTTTGTGCTGTTACGGAAAATGAATGTGTGCATAAACTTTGTTTTAATTAATTAATTGTGATAGTAATTGTTGTGCAGAAATTGCTGAAGTCAAAGGTCAATGGTGAGGTCAGGAAGGAAGAAAGTGTTCAGGAGCCTCTGATGTCTGATGCTGTGTTATTTATTGACGCTTTGCCAAGCAGAATTAGAGACACTCTCAAAGTTCATCAGAAGTGCCTGAGTCGGTCTCACATTCTGCCCAACTCGTGCTGGTGGATCGACTTTAAACCCCAAGATAACACCACAAATACTACACGCCCAGAATTAGTCAAAGAGAATGTTTTTATGAAAGGAAAGGTGTACAAAACTGTGGTGAGACCAGCGATGTTGTTCGGTCTAGAGACACTGAGGAAAAGACAGGAGGCAGAGCTGGAGGTAGCAGAGATAAAGATGCTGAGGTTCTCTTTGGGAGTGAACAAGATGGATAGGATCAGGAGAGGGACAGCACATGTTAGAGGTTTTGGAGATAAAGTCAGAGAGGCCAGACTGAGATGGTGATAGTGAATATATTGGTAGAAGGACGCTGAGTTTTGAACTGCCAGACAGGAGGAGGCCTAGAGGAAGACCAAAGAGGAGGTTTATGGATGCAGTGAAAGAGGACATGAAGGTAGTTGGTGTGAGAGAAGAGGATGCAGAAGACAGGGTTAGATGGAGGCAACTGATTCGCTGTGGCGACCCCTGAAGGGAAAAGCTGAAAGGAGAAGAAGAAGGTGTTATTGTCTGGAGACGCAGATTGGAACGTCAACAACAAGTTATCTATTATGTCTATGAAGGCAGCAATAGGTCTCTTCGACCCTGGCCACCACAGTGTCGAGATAGACTGTTCCTAACCAAAGCCAAACTGGATTATGTTCCATGAAATCACTCTTCCATACGAGACAGTCAATAGTGCAAGTGTTGCTATAATTCCCACATTTCTGTCTGTCCTCGAATGCAGCATGACCCGGACGTTGATAGTTTGTTGTGAGCAGGAAGACGCGCGTGGTCCGCAGCGTGCTGCAGGTCTGTTTGTTTTTGTTTGATTTTAAAAAATATCTCACAAACTTTATTATTATTATTATTATTTAAAAAAAGAGGCTTCCTGAGCGGGAAATCTCTCGATGTCCACATAAACCTGTGCACGAACACGCTCAGCTGAACAAACCGAGCCGACGGGAACCAGCCAGGCAGGTAATTAACACATTTAACAGCTTTTAATTCATTTTAACGGATTTTAAAATGATGCATTTGACTTGTCTGTGCACTGTAATGAGCCAGGAGTCTGTTAAACATTTATACACCAGTGTGCAAGGTGAAGCCAGTGTATTTCAGGTTGTTAAATATGAATTAAAGCTGCATTAATTCAGTTATAACTGCATATTTGCCTTCATTAATTGAATAAAACTACACTTTGAAATTAGTCCACCTGAAGTAAAAGTGTTTCATTTACCAATGAAACGAAAGTAAAAGTGCTCACTGTCCATGTCAGTGTTTTATTATTATTATTATATATCATGTTTCTGGATGAATATTACTGCTGCTTTGTTGTTGCATTTTACTGCTGTAGGTGTTTTATGGTTGAGCACCTTAAATTATTTTATATAATATAAGATAAGACAGGCTTTAATGATCCCACAGTGGGGAAATTCACTTGTCACAACAAGCTGGATGATAAATTACTCGTAAGTAAGTAATATATAGAAAAAAAAGTCATGAAAAGTGCTATACAAATAAAGTTTGACTGATGAAGTTGTGTTGGAACATGGTGGGAGAGCTCTATAAGGTCATCATATGTTTGCAGTGTTGGCCCTGTGAGATCCACGTCT
>NC_040023.1:35578882-35595801 GCF_000972845.2 Larimichthys crocea
TGTTGCTATATAGTGTCCCATTAGTGTTCTGTGCTGTACATTTGTTGAATTGCAAAAAAAATAATCTCACACACTAGGACCTATAGGTACGTATTATGGGATTTGTATTTAAAAAGAGGCTTCCTGAGCGGGAAAATCTCTCGATCTTCCCCTCAACTTTGCACACCCTCCGCTCAGTTTCCCACCCCTCTCCTCCCGTTTCTCCCCCTTGTGCCCCTGCACGTTTTCGTCCCCCCTCTTTCCCCCCTCTCAGACTCCCTTTTTTCCCTTCCCTCATCGCGCTCCCGTGCGCCTGTTTCCTTCCTCTCCTTCTGATCACCCCGCACGTTCTTTTCCCGCTGAACGTCGGTCTTTTTGTTTGTTTTTGTTTGTTTTTTTTTTAAAAAATATCTCACAAACTTATTTTATTATTATTATTTAAAAAAGAGGCTTCCTGAGCGGGAAATCTCTCGTGCACACATAAACCTGTGCACAAACACGCTCAGCTGAACAAACCGAGCCGACGAACCAGCCGGCAGGTAAGTAACACATTTAACAGCTTTTAATTCATTTTAACGGATTTTAAATGATGCATTTGACTTGTCTGTGCACTGTAATGAGCCAGGAGTCTGTTAAACATTTATACACCAGTGTGCCGGCGAAGCCAGTGTATTCAGGTTGTTAAATTGACTTAAAGCTGCAAATTCAGTTATAACTGCCATTTAAACAGCTATGATTGTTGCCTTCATTAATGTAAAAACTACACTTTGAAATGAGTCCACCTAAAGTAAAAGTGTTTATTTACCATGAAACGAAAGAAAGTGCTCACTGTCCTGTCAGTGTTTTATTATTTTATTATTATTATTATTTATTTATTATTATTATTATTATTTCATCATTATATATTAAAAAATATTTCTGGATGAATATTACTGCATTTTTTAAATGACTTTATATAAGATAAGATAAGACAGTAGTGAGCCAGTAGTCTGTTAAACATTTATACACTAGTGTGCAAGGTGAAGCCAGTGTATTTCATGTTGGTAAATATGACTTAAAGCTGCATTAATTCAGTTATAACTGCGTATTTAAACAGCTTTAAACAGTTGTTGCCATTAATTGAATAAAAGTAGTAAAACTACACTTTGAAATGAGTTCACCTGAAGTAAAAGTGTTTCATTTACCAATGAAATGAAAGTAAAAGTGCTCACTGTCCATGTCAGTGTTTTATTATTATTATATATCATGTTTCTGGATGAATATTACTGCATTTTACTGCTGTAGGTTGAGCACCTTAAATGACTTTATATAATATAAGATAAGACAGTAGTGAGCCAGTAGTCTGTTAAACATTTTGTGTATTTCAGGTTGTTAAATATGACTTAAAGCTACATTAATTCAGTTATAACTGCATATTTAAACAGCTAAATGCTTGTTGCCTGCATGTGACTCCTTTACTGGAATAAAACTACACTTTGAAATGAGTCCACCTAAAGTAAAAGTGTTTCATTTACCAATGAAACGAAAGTAAAAGTGCTCACTGTCCATGTCAGTGTTTTATTATTATTATTATATATCATGTTTCTGGATGAATATTACTGCTGCTTTGTTGTTGCATTTTACTGCTGTAGGTGTTTTATGGTTGAGCACCTTAAATTATTTTATATAATATAAGATAAGACAGGCTTTCATGATCCCAAAGTGGGGAAATTCACTTGTCACAACAAGCTGGATGATAAATTACTTGTAAGTAAGTATTATATCGAAAAAAAAAAGTCATGAAAAGTGCTATACAAATAAAGTTTGACTGATGAAGTCGTGTTGGAATGAAGGACCTGTGCTGGATCTTACATGGTGGGAGAGGTCTATAAGGTCATCATATGTTTGCAGTGTTGGCCCTGTGAGATCCACGTCTTTTTAAAAAAGTCGATCTTTCATAAGAAAAACAGTTTTCAGCTTTGCGTTGATCTGGCTTTAAACAGTTGATTTACCTAAACACATGAAGGAACGCTTCATTCTTCACTTTATCACTGTCAATAGAGTAAAATGTACAATATTTGTCTCTGAGATGTGGTGGAGTAGAAATATATCGTTGCATGAAATGGAAATAAAGTACAAATATCCCTATTTACTGTTTAAGTACACTACTTGAGTAAAAGTATGTTGCACTAGTTCATAAACCACAAATTGAGGTAGTTTGATTCAAACCTTTTTATCCGATAACAAACTGGTTGGTTCATGTAAGATTAGTTATGAAGTCCATAACACTGTGTTTGTGTTGCAGGATGACGCTTCCAAACTGGTCTCAGCCGATACAAACAAAGATCTGTTGAGAAGGTCAGAATAAGGAGAGCCACGCAGCTGTTTTATCTTAAAGGGTGTTCGGGGAAACGTTTTTAATTTCTGCTGCGACCACAACCATGTCGGACATAATAATCAACCTGTGCGTGGATTCTCCTGCACAGACGAGAACTCCAGGAGCAAACCGCAAGAGGAGAAACAAGAGGTCCCGTAAAAAGATGCAGTATTCGGAGCGAGCGCGCTTCGGGGAAGGTAAAAATAAATACAACCACAGAACGGGACAGTCCAGACAAGCTCCACCACGACCACGCCATAATGGAGCAATCAGGAATCATCCATCTCCACCCGCTTCCACAGAAACACACAGTCCTCCAAGCAGCATAGCCAGCACCTCACACTGTAGCTCCCGGCCTTCGACGTCCGCACACAGCCCGCTTCCTTCCTCCACCGTGACCGTGAACGCAGGAGGCACCACCCACTGCTCCTCGTCCTCAAACAGCCATACACAAACACCAACAGGAATCCCCACAAAGTACCTCGCCATTGACTGCGAGATGGTGGGCTCGGGACCAAAGGGGAGCATCAACCAGCTCGCACGCTGCAGCATAGTGTCCTATGAAGGAGACGTAGTTTACGATAAGTTCATCAAACCCTCCATGCCTGTTACCGACTACCGCACCCGATGGAGCGGCATACGGCGCAGTGACCTCGTCAATGCCACGCCATACGCCGAGGCCAGGAAGGAGGTGAGTGAAAGATTAAAACATGTTGTCAGCTCTTGTTTCCACTGTTCTTCTCCACCTCCACATCACTGACGGTATAAAGATTTGTGAAGAGGCGCTTTGAACCCCAAATCTGCCGTGTTGGAAGAGGCAGGACTGACTTTTTTTGGCACTTTCACCTCACAGCCACGGAGGTTGTTGCTTGGGGACGATATTTTCAGGATGGGATTCCTAATTAATAAGTACGAGGTGCTTTCAGGGGTCGCCAGCAGTGGTGTTCTTTCTTAATGACCAAGTTTGGAGCCATTACCTTATCAATTAATCAGTTAATATTTAGATTAAGTGATGAAACATTTGCTCTATAAAATGCCAGTATCAAATTATAGCTTACCTTTTTTTTGACTGTTCAGACTGAGAGACAACCTGTGAAGGTCTACCATGTTCCACAGGAATCAATTAGAGTTTCAACAAACAATCAGAACGATGAACATAATCGATAATTGGTATCAATAAAATCTCATGAATTCCCATCACTGTTACGATGAAACTGCAAGAAAAGCCGCAAAGCTTCACGTGGTTCTGAACAGGTCGAGTTATTTTGGGAAACATCTGGTTTACAGCTGTTTAAACTGACAGACGAACAGGACAATCTCGAAAAGAGGTGGCGCTAACATTTGTTCCAATATTAATTAAAGTGATTAAACTTTATTTATAATGCAGCACAGTTCTGAATAAAACATGATAAAGCACATCGGGTTAGGCTCGCATGCTGATATTTGAAAATCATATCACTGTCCACTGCCAAAATATCGAATGCAGACAACTAGTTTGTTTATTTATGTTTGAATTCTTCATTAGTTATACGTTTTTTAACACATTAGTTGAACTCTTCAAAGCATTTACACACACATTAGTAAGTTGTCATGTACATTTCCCGTCTTATAATTCGATTTCAGAGTTTGGATGATTGACAGTTTCTGCTGTATAAACTTGACGAGTTCAGTGAGCGAATGTCTCCTCTGTCGGCAGATCCTGCGGCTGCTCATGGGGAAGGTGGTGATTGGCCACGCCATCCACAACGACTTCAAGGTCCTCGGTTACTCTCACCCCGGTAGCCAAACCAGAGACACGTCTCGAATCCCTCTGCTCAACCAGAAGGCCGGCTTTCCCGCGAATGAGTGTGCGTCGCTGAAGAGACTCACCAAGGCCATCTTCAACCGTGAAATCCAGGTAAGGAAGGAATTCTCCGGGCGTTCATGTCGTCGTGACTTAAAAATGTCTCAGAACGAACTGACGTCCGACTCGGTCCTGTCTCTTGTGTCCTCAGACTGGGAGGAAGGGCCATTCTTCTGTGGAGGATGCCAGAGCCACTATGGAGCTTTACAAAGTTGTGGAGCAGGAGTGGGAGAGGCAGCTGGCCTCCAAACCACAGGCCCATAAGACAGACAAACATGGAATAAACTGATTTTAAAGGGACATTTGGTGTGACTCGCTGCCTGGTTTCAAGACAACATTTAACCCACAGTGATACCTCCACCTGTATGGTGTGTGTTCATCGTCTCACCATCTGAGCTTGGAGGACCTGCCACCAACAGAGGGTCACCTGTCAGCTTTGATCTTTAACATTTTAATCCAAAAAATTGAGACAAAATTGTCATATTCTTAATTTTAATCCAAAAAATTGAGACAAAATTGTCATATTCTTAAGTTTTGATCAGCTAATGATGGGGTATCTTTACTGATATCTATACTTTTACTGATGCTACTCGCCGTAATTTGTGAAAAGCGTCACCAACCAGTAAACCTAGAGTCTCTTGACAAAAGTTGCCTACCTGTCATGAAGAATGTAAAGGCTACCTCAGCGTACCCAATGCCCTCAGCCTGCCACCACATACCGTTTTCTATATTGTGAACTAAGTTCTCACGCGGTGCAGCAACAGCTCAGCAGATCAAAAGAGTTCGTGAACTTTTCAGACTGCCCCCAGTCATAATTTTTTTTTTTAATCTCTGGGAGCCAATGAACAGCATGACCACGACTCCACAGGTGGAAACCAATCAAGTTGTTAGCATCTGGAGAGAAAACGAGGGAGGGGAGAGGAAAATCACAACGAGGACTTTACTCTGCACCGGCACGTAACACATGAAGAGATGTGAAAGATTCAGCAGTTGTGTTTTATTACTTTTTTGCAGAAATGTTGAATTGTTTCCTGAGTTTTTACATTTATCTATATTTTGATTAAGCTTAGTAACATGAGCCAACGCTCTTTGCCCTGATAACTGTTGATAAAGACAGATAGTCATTAGTATTTCGGTCATGACCACTCGAACAAGTACCGTCTTGGTACCAGTTCTTGATACACATCCATACCAGTAGCCTTATTAGTACTGTTTCATCATTTCCTGACACGTTTTAAAGTGTAACAATGTTTTTACGTAAAGTTTTAATAAGTATAGACCTCCAAATTGAAGGAAAAACAAAGTTGACGGTGAAGTTCATTGTCAGAAGAAACAAAATCACGATTATGAAAACCCACATTAATTTAAATTGTAGAGCACAAGGTCTACAACTTAAATTAATGTTGACCAAATCAAATTTAAAGTTTAAAGTGGTAACAGCGAGCCAAATGCCCCCACATCCCTTAAATATAGGACATGACCTCTGTCCTGGAAGGTAGCTACAGCCCTCTTTATATCTGTCCTTGCACAGGATGTCTTTATAAAACTTGTACTTGTCACAGCAGCTGACAGAACCGGTGTTGGTGTCTGACCTCTCTCCAGTCAGTTCATGTGTATCTGTTTTTGGAATATGAAGGCGTCGCTGAGTTCAAACAGTTTTCTATGCAATGTCTGACTACTGTACATTCAGATCAGTACTTAACTTCAATAAATCATTACCACAATCATTTATTGTTTATTCATTGAGGTACTGAAGTAATTACTGTAATGAAGCCGAGGTGTTTGGGATACATCCGAACGAAGTGGTGGACCGCCATTAGTGTGGCTTGTTTCGAGACCGAATCCGATACCATTACGTCACAAGTATTGCAACATTTTCAGCCACATCCAGCTGTGCTTGAAGAGTCAGAAGAAACATTTAGAGATCTCTCTTTTTTCACCTGCAGCATCTAGTGTGTCTCACTCTTCATCAAAGACAAAACAGACGAGGATTATATATTTCATTTGACCCGACCAAACCAGGACTAACCCGTCTCCTCACAGCTACATCATCGAGTTTGCTCTCCTCAGACCTGACACACAAACATACAGTTCTTCCACGGTGCTCCACTTTCTGTATCCTCTAGCAAGTGTTTGTCCTTAAAGGTGAGCGATCAGCACTATTTCCCTGCTGTGAATTCAACACCAGCACATTAATTATACAGCATGCCATCCTTCCTGGAAAAAAAAAAGCCACCCGAGACACAACTGCTGGCACGGAGAAGCTCATTAAAGAGCAAGAAAGAAACCAAAAAGACACCAGAGCTCACAAAGCTCTCATTTTTAAATCAGGTACGATTGGAGTTGGACTTTAGAGAGCGTGTTAGTTTGTGAGTAATGTTTGTGTGAGATTCCAGAGTTAAGCAAGTAAATCCTGTGTCTGTTCTTTGTCCACTGACCAAATACCCCTTCAGCATCGCCACGGAGGATGCCAAAGCATCTGATGGTCGCAGGCTAAGTAGGTGACAAAGGAGGCAGTTGAATCTCCCGTGCTGGAAATTCTTTAGCTGTGAACTCAACGGCGTTTGATAAAAGACAAGGATAAACTACGTGGTAGAAATCTGGAACCGCAGTGGAAAAAGTGGACTTGGCTCAAGATCAGAATCTTGAGCCAACTCCACTTTTTCCACTGTTGTTAACACAGAAAGACCAAGTCAATGAAGGATTTGAATCTATTGAATTTGCATCTTCTTCCCTCTGTGTAAAGAGTGCTTTGGTCTGGGTGTTTAATGCATTACTGTAGTACCAAAGGATCAGTTCACCCAAATTACAAAAGACATCAAAGAAACATCCCCAAAAATAATTTTCCCCATAGACCACCGAAAAAGACTGTTAAGAGGACACCTAAAACTGTAAGCAAGGTCAGGTATTATGAATTTTTATACCATGAAAGCTTTCTACTTTTAAAACTTTCCCAAACTTTCTCTCCAACTGACCTCTGGAAAGGTTCCTCCAGTCCACAAACACCTTTTGAGTCACGTGTCCAGTTCTTACAATAAATCCAGGATCAAACCTGCACTCTAATTGCTGCATAAAATTAATCTCTACAAACAAACGTGAATATTAATGCAGAATCTGTAGGGACAAAGATTTTGGAGTTGGAAGCGTTTCAGAGGTTTTGATCAATGACGTTCGAGCAGGTTTCGGTTGCATGCAGATAAATGGTACGTGTCGAGAACAAATGAGGTGGAACGCATCGGCCAAATGGAAACTTGCAACCCATCGGCTATCATCTGACAACAATTCAGCCTTTTATTAGCTTTTATGAACACATATCTGCTTTCATATGCTGATATGTGTTTATAGGGATTGGCTGGAATTTTACTTTCTAGCCATTCTCACACATTTAGGTGCTAATCAGAGTCTAAGTCCGGATATCTCCTCCGGAAACGTTGGTCGTTGCCCCAATCACCATCTGACGATATCCGCTAGGTTCAGAGATTGGCATAAAGCGGACGTAATTGTCAGTTTTAGAAGGTTACAAACATTAGTGACCACAAACCTTCCCAGGTCAGCCTTCAGAAAAATTTTTTGGTTGCTGCTGATCAGACACTATCATGTGAAGCATACTGAGGCATCATGTAAAACCCGTCACTCCATAAATAACCATGGACGTCTTCAGCTTTTGGGGTTTCAGACAAGGTTGAGTACAATATTGCGAGGCAGCACACGTGATTTAATCCAATCCCTAGTCTAGATTATCCCTTCTAAAGCTCCTTGTGCATGGGCAATAATGTGTTTGATTTTATGCCCTGTTATTAGCTCCATAAGTAAAAGCAAGAGCTTTAAAACCAAAAGAGGCTTTGGATTTTCTTCTGTGGGTGAGTTTAATATGTTAAAAACAAGATTTTCTCCTTCATATCTGAGGCTGAATAACAAATGAGAAACATCTTTCGGCTTACTGATCCTTTTTTGTAATACAGACCTTTGTTATGTCCACGTTATTGATTTAAATACTATTCTTAACATTTGAAATGAAAGAAGATTAAGTATCCACCTGCTGTATTAATAAGTCTCTGAAATACATGAAAGAACACCGTTAGTCTCATTAGGCAACACAATATGGATTTTATGGATTTTATTACCCCCTGGGTCAAGTTATTGGGAGCTGGACTCTGCAGATTACCCTTTTCACACACACATCACACACCTCACATATTAGTCATGGCACAGCGTCAGCCACATGTGCATAATTCGGTTTTTATTACCCACTGCCAAGCCATCAGGAATTTGTCCAATTTGCACATTTCCAGTTAACCTTACACATACAGTGCATACACTGAGCACAGCGTGGGCTGGTGGCGGGATCAGCATATGTGGAAGCATGAAGGATCTCTGCAACAAATAATGTTAGCCCGAGAGAAGAGAGCCTCATCCCGCTTGACAGAATTCATGTTCTACTGTCATAGTTTGAGTTGGCGCTGTCTCTATATTAAATATTAAAAATATTTGGCAGGCGGTTGAACGAACCATCTGTCTTTCATCGTCTATCATGGGTGAACCAGTCAGATCAATGACTCTCAGTCAAACTCTCGCGAAAACATCTTTGGTAGAAAAACACGAGTGTGTGCGATAAGTCCCCGAAGGATGTTGAACTACGCCTGAGCAGATACAAACTGTGGTGGAGGCCTGTGGTGGTCCTGATGTGCAAATCAGTCGCCCAACATAGGTATAAGGGCGAAAGAAATACTCTTAACTTTTGATATAACTGATACTTGCAGCATCTGCAATAACCTGTCACCATTGCTAACACATTAAATGCAATTTAAATAATTCCCATAGCTGATGCCGTAGCTGTAAAGAGTTCCTCACAGGACGCTGATCGGTCCGACGGCAGTTGGAGCCTGAGTGAGTCCACTGCCTAGCAAGGCTCAAATGCAGCCCGGCTGAAATTATTCAATTATTACTCTTGTAATTCTTGCAGATTTACATCATTTGAACTAACACTAATCAATATTTTCATAATTAACGCCTGAGTTTTGTGAAAGAGGTCGTTTGTGGTGACAAACCCGCTTAACGTAGGGGTCGCTCCTCTGCCCCCTGGTGGCCATAAAAAAACAGTTATTGCAGCTTTAATAAAGATTTATTCTTTCCCTAAAAAAAGGACAGTTCAAGGGCACTGCACAACACACCTCACTATATCAAATTCTACTAGTTTGCATGTGAACTGTGGCTCAATTAGCTTTTCATTTACTGACAGAAAATTGTGTGTGGGGGGGAAATAACTGATAACCAGCCTTATTTCTCATTCGTTCACCTCTCAGCCTGTCAGCAGGGATTATGATTTTCCAGTCAGGAGGAGAAGGAGGAGGAGGAGATAGAGGAGGAGGTGTTGGTCTTTTAACACTGCCCTCATCAGTTCCTCCTCTCTTCACCTCCTCTCCTCTTGGCGGTCTGTCGCCTCAGCACTGAGAGGCTGCTGAAGGACATTTTGATCTGAAATAATAAAACAGACAAATAAAGATCTGCACCTGTCTGGAGGCTGCGCGGGGACACGACGAACTTCTGCGGATCTGGAGCGACACCTGAACCTGATGAAAATGAAGTAAGTCCATGCGCGTGATAAAACAAGCCCTGATTATGAAATCAGACTTTTCAGTTCCGAGATTTGTTTGTTCAGCCAGCTCGTGTATTGACTTTATCCTGCGTGCATCTGCAGCAGCCTTTAAAATGAAAAGAAACATGCGTGACATGTGCGTGATTCAGCTGCGCATCCAGATGTAAAGTAAAAAATCCGTTCACCTGCTGCAGCATCACTGCATGTTTGCAGCATCAACACATGGACACAAGTGAAGAAGCATCATCAGCAAATGACTTTTCAAAGTGCTCATGATGCAGAACGACTTCTTTTACAGTGTCATACACTTATTCATGTTGGTATGTTAAGATATAATAACGCATCATCTGTAAACTAGAATCTATAGCTGTTAAATAAATATAGTGGAGAACAAAATATTTCCTTCTGACGTGTGGACTAGAGCTCAAACGTAGCATTAAAATGATGTACTCGAGTACAAGTACAACACTACACTTGGGAATACTCTTACACTGTTATTCTGGGAGTATCAGGATTATTTAAAATTTTAGTAACATGTAAATGAACACAAATATTGATCAGCCCACATGTGTGTGTGTTATTTTATGTAAGCATTTAAAATATGTAGTGCATTTAAACCCACAGTTACAGTTAATTAATTGTATATTAGTAAATTAATAGATTTTTTCCACTGAGACTAAATGTGTCCCACAAGATTTTACTCTGGAAATACACATGTTGGATCCTAAAATACTCATTCTGCAAATTTTAATTAAACAGAAACAAAACACAAAAAAAATCTACATTTTGAGCTAAATTAATACAAAACCAAAAGGTTATATGTGCAGCCATAAATATGATTCACCTTTAAAATCAGACTTAATAACATCCAGACAATAAACTTCAGATTACTACTTTTTTAATCAATGTCAGGTATACTACTCGTATAAAAGGCTGATCCACCTTTTGAATCATCATCATCATGTATAGTGGGAATGTTTGGAGTGTTATATCTCTGCATTTGGTTTGTTGAAGCCAGAGTTAAGGATTCAGATCTGTTGCCTCTTGATTGAGCAGTCAGACCCTTCACATAAATACAATGCAGCACATGTATTTTGACATTCACAGCACGTTTTTGACTAGATCTGAAATAAAATGACACAAGGATGAGGGTACATTTCTTAATTTGAGGTTTACATCGTTATTTAATCAGATTGTTCCCTTGCCATTGTCCTGCACACACAGTAAGTGACTGTGTATATAACAGGAGACAGTGAAACGCCCTTAAAACAGAAGGTTTCTATAAATCACACTCTGTGTCTTAGAGTTTGAGAAAAAGTGAGTCAATGCTCTATCTGCACTGTACCAAACATGTATGGTTTAATGATGGAAATACATACAGCTAACTCTTGGTCAAACTCAAGGTCATGACTCACCCCCAGTGCACCCCTCACCACTCATAAAACCAGAAACCAAAAAGAGGATCTCTCATATTTTCTTTTAAATTACTTTGACATCTCATATTTTATTTATTCAGTTAAGTGTTTACTCATACATATTTTATTTCCCATCATAAAAATGTAAATGATTCAATATTTCACAGCTTTTCTCCATACTGCAGGAATCAAATATCGTTAAGTAAATATTAAAGCCCTTCATCAGTTTATTATTTTTCCATTTAACATTTATTGTTTACACACACACACACACACACAAAGATGTTTCAAAGATATTTGGAGGACTAAATTTCGACTGTGGATGATACAGTTTCAGGTTTATGATGAAAAGAAGAGTCTTTAATATATTAATGTACTTAAAAATGTGGATGAGAACTCCCACTGTACACTATAATAACATAGTGAAACATTTAACAGCTGAAGAGTCAGATATTTTCCTCAGGAGTTGGTGGAGACCAAACACAGAGCAAGAAGAGAGTCGATGAGGACTGACATTTATACAACTCTAAATAAACGATAATGTTGTTGGAGTCTGAGTCCATGTTTTAACAGTAGCCCAGCATGGACAAACCAAACTTTTTTTGTACGTTTCACGGCCACCGTAGTGTCTTCTTCACTTTAGGAAGGTGAGGATGAGGTGTACTGCAATCAACAACTACAACACTACTGCTACTAAATCCTACACACTGTTCCTTTAAAAACAAAATGGAAAAGAAAAGAAAACCAACAGAGAGGTCATAAAAGTGTAATAGAGAACAGAGTTTTTCATGTTTGGATGCATTTCGGATCATCTGCTAGTTTTGCATTGGCACTGCAGCTAAAAGCAGCGTCACCCTGTTTGGTTCCGATTCGTTCTACCAGCTGACAGCTTTTCTAAAGATCTTAGAAACCTAATGGGTTTCTGTTCTTTCCGAGCCTCCTGCTGGTTCAGGAAAGCATGGTCGAGTTTTCCTAATTCCTGTTTGCTTGTTATACCAGACACCTGTTCCTATGACGGGTGTAAACGGGTGCAGTTTGTCCGGGCAGTGTGTTTAAATGTGCGGCTGATGGTGCGGTTGGCTTTCAGTGGGAGCAGCAGGTTACTGTGGTTGCAGCACAATTTGTCTGTAACTTCACAGCAGGAGCATCGGTGGGTTTCCCACAGCACCTCTGAAATGTGACTCAAACTAAATAATGAGTGCAGACCGCTGGCTGTTGTTTTTTTGACACCCTGTTTGAGGTGTTTGAGGACTACAACTCCCACACACATGGCTTTTGTCACTTCTTCAAAAGTTTAACAGCTAACAGCTAATAAGATACGGCTGGTGAACTTAAACGTCTCTCTCAGCGCTCGGTCACGCTGTACGGACTTCTCTTTCTTCCTTCCTTCTCCGACACTCTTTTCTCTGAGAGGTCTCCATTGCTTCCAGCCCACCCCGGCTGCTCCTTGCTTCCTGTCAGATTGTGTCTGTGAGGGATAGGGTGGTGGGGGGGGTTCATGGTTGCCCCTGGAGATGGGCAGACCGAGTCATTCGAGGTGGCGCGATGTGGGACTGGTGGGCCGGCCGTGATGGAGGAGCTGCCGAGGACGCAAAAGGGTAGAGTGGCGGTGGAGAAAGCGGGAGGGGTACAGCGCAGGGGGGAAGTCGGGTCGATCCAACGACGGCTCAGCAAGTGGTTCTGCACCCCATTCTCAAACCTGAAAGACCGGCGAAGGTTCAGCTTTGTGGCTGTGTGTGAAAGAGTCTAAGTAGGTAGTACAGGTCACTCGTTTCCTTTCACATTTATTGGTTTAGAATCTTGCATGGTTCTTATTATCAAATCTGAGTAATTTCGAATCTCTTTAAAGATTCTGTTTAGACCTGTAGAGCATTGGTTCTCTAACCATGGCGACCTCCCTACAGCTGTACGTGGAGGAATGAGATCTATGGGATCGCTGAAATAAAATAAGTTTTGCATTTCGTGGAATATTTTGTTTCAGTATCATTTGGCCATGTAGCATCCGTGATTAGTTATGAGCTCAAATCTGATGGCCTGATATCTCTTTTAAGTCCCACAGAAATCCCAGCTACATAAGTTTACTTTATTCATCACTGTATTTTTCTGATTCAGGAAAAACCTCTTGAGATGCACCATCTTTTCTTCAGGTACTTGTTATCAGTAAACAGATGTCAGTTTTGTGTATCACAACCAAGCAGTGAAGTGAAGCCTATGTGGACATGTCAAAAAACTGCAGTTCCTCTAACGTCCACTTGAGGCTGGCTCCAGAAGTGAGTCAGTCTCCATAAGTCCCCATGTTCAAATGTCCAACTTCACAGCAGAAATAAACATGTTTACAGCCTGGTACAACAAACAGTTTTGGTCTCTAAGCCTTAATATAATTTGAACAGGTATAAAGTTATGCAGAATTAACAGCGTGGTCGCTTTGGTTGACAGGTGGGTGCAGTTACAGGTGGTGTGTTTGAGAAACCAGGCTTCATTCAGCCTGACACCCACGCTCCATCACTTTGACCATTGTTGTAAAGTCAGTAGAGGTCCATGTTTCATACTGTCTATGATCGCACCTGTACCCTCGACTTCAAGCATCTTCATAGGCCACTTTCATACCGACCTTATTTCAAATTTACATTCCCGGTAGGACGCCAAGAAGCATCATCAGCAAATGACTTTTCAAAGTGCTCATGATGCAGAACGACTTCTATACTTATTCATGTTAGTATGTTAAGATATAATAACGCATCATCTGTAAACTAGAATCTATAGCTGTTAAATAAATATAGTGGAGAACAAAATATTTCCTTTTGACATGTGGACTAGAGCTCAAACGTAGCATTAAAATTATGTACTCGAGTAAAAGTACGACACTACACTTGGGAATACTCTTATACTGTTATTCTGGGAGTATCAGGATTATTTAAGATTTTAGTAACATGTAAATTAACATAATATCAGGATTATTTAAGATTTTAGTAACATGTAAATTAACATAAATATTGATCAGCCCACATGTGTGTGTGTTATTTTATGTAAGCATTTAAATTTGTAGTGCATTTAAACCCACAATTACAGTTAATTAATTGTATATTAGTAAATTAATAGATTTATTTCCACTGAGACTAAATGTGTCCCACAAGATTTTACTCTGGAAATACACATGTTGGATCCTAAAATACTCATTCTGCAAATTTGAATTAAACAGAAACAAAACAAAAAAAATCTACATTTTGAGCTGAATTAATACAAACCCAAAAGGTTATATGTGCACCCATAAATATGATTCACCTTTAAAATCAGACTTAATAACATCCAGACAATAAACTTCAGATTACTTAATATAATTTGAACAGGTATAAAGTTATGCAGAATTAACAGCATGGTCACTTTGGTTGACAGGTGGGTGCAGTTACAGGTGGTGTCTTTGAGCAACCAGGCTTCATTCAGCCTGACACCCACGCTCCATCACTTTGACCATTGTTGTAAAGTCAGTAGAGGTCCATGTTTCATACTGTCTATGATCGCACCTGTACCCTCGACTTCAAGCATCTTCATAGGCCACTTTCATACCGACCTTATTTCAAATTTACATTCCCGGTGGGACGCCACATCTCTATTGTTTGCTCTGCGAAAGATATTTGTGCTAAATCGTATCTGTGCTGCAGTGGACTATCTACCGGAGCACCAGCTCTCTCGTCACACTCTGGGTAAAGTGACAAATGGGCCAAAGTCTCACAAAGCTGATGCAGTCCTTAAAGAATGTAGTTCACCCCCTTCCTCCTCCTCCTCCCTTCCAGCCTCGAATGACCTCTTCCTGGCAGAGTGAGCGGTCAAACATCCTCTCTCTTGGCCCCCGCCGCCTTGTTTCCCCCCCTCAAGGTGAAGTCATTGACTATTCAGCCACTTGTGATGCCTGTCTTTGCACTTCTGATGTTGCCTGGGAGGCGTCCTCCGCCTGCTCTGCCTCCCCATAGGAAAACATCTCTCTCCTTCTCACCCAGCTCAGCACGACGGTGTGTGTGTTTGTGCGTTTGTGTGTTTGTGTGTGCGAGTCAGACAGATAGCTGATGAGTCTGAAATGAAACGATTGAACGGTCAGACACGGGTGGAGGATCGTCAGGAGGAATTATGTCAGTTTGATGTAGAGAGGAGCTGAATCCAGTGTGACAGGAAGCTGACAGTGGGTTTGCTCATTTATCCATCCTTTGTTTGAACTTTTCAGACTAATATGGGAGCCAAAGTTTCTTTATAAGAACCTCAATCTAGGCGCATTTATCTTGACTTTAACTTTTAACACTTTTCTAATAGCTGTTTGTCCAACGATTCAAGTGCATCTGGTGCTCGGTGATGACTCTTTCAGCCAGCTGGATCAATTCGAGTTTAGAAAAGTGGATAGCTGCCAGAGTGCCCTCTTGGAAGCCCCTACGGTAGATAAAAGACCCTCTACGGTGCCCTACATGCTAGAAAATGGTTAAATAATTAGAGTTCCCTGTGTGTTTTTATTACAGAGGTGCTTTAGTGTTGTAGTTACCTTAAAAAGAGTTGTCGGAAAGCTTGAAATCTAATAAAAAGATTTGCAAAAATGTTTCAAATTTCAATCTTCTCCTGGTTGTGCTTGTGATATATTGAAAAAAAAAACCCTGAATTTTGAAAGGCCTGATCTTTATTTTTATTATGAAAGTTTTGCAGATTACACTCAATGCCAACTGTTCTTTCATTGCTGAGTTTACGACTTTCCAGATCTGCTGTCATAGCCGTGAGCTGTGAGCGAGTCATGTGATTTCTTGCAGCGTTGTGTCACAACTCTGGTCTGAAACTCAGAAACAGAATTTGTTTTGAGACTTTTGAAACTCTCAAATATTAAATAAGGTAGGATTCATAACCATTTGAGTCTCATGTAATAGATACTGTAAAAACTAATAATTATATATCACATTTCCATCTCATGCATGAAGGCATCTACCGGCTCTGTTCAGTGAAACGATTTGAACAGCCAGCTTTATCCCAAGTGGCATTTCTGTCTTCAAAGCTTTCGTTTTGGAATGACGGAGCCAAATTTAGGCATTAGAAAAAAGAAGAAAAAAAAACTCGGAGTGATTATTTATTAATCCTGTTTTGATTAGAAATGTGTCTCCGCTGAGACCCACAAAACAAACTTCAATTCCCGCCATCGTGTCAAGTTTATACTCCTTCCAGTCAGAGAGAAGCTGACACACAGTAATTGTAATGTCTGTGGTTTTCTCTCGGCTCTCCTCTGGCTCTTTGTCTCCTTTAACTTCCTCCAGGTGATCTGCTTGTTAATTCAGGGCTGACAGGTCTCGCCCTTGTTAGTAAGGAGTCGGTGAGGTGTTGAAGGTCGGCAGCTGTTTTCTGTTTGTTTCAGTTGGTTGGTGTCTGGATGAGCTGACTAACAGGATACAGTCTGTAGACACTGATCTGACCTCTCTCCAAAACACGTTTTCTATAAAACGAACGAGGAAATCCATCCCGTATCTCATCACGGTCGCAGGGTCGATCCAATCCCAGCTTTTGTTGCAGGTATCGTGACCTTGATTCTTGACTGTGTGTTTGAATGCCCACAGTCCCACTGTACACAGATGTAGTGTTTCAAATAAATGTGTTTCTAACATAATCCAGAACAACTATTTAAACTGAAAACTATTTAGTTTGGGTTCCTTGGTTTAAAACTTCCCATGATGCATGGAGCTGCCTGACATCACCTTAGGATTTAAGATT
>NC_040023.1:35595811-35614497 GCF_000972845.2 Larimichthys crocea
TCCCTATAGTGTACGTGGAGGAATGAGATCTATGGGATCGCTGAAATAAATAAGTTTACGTGGAATTTTAGTTTCAGTATCATTTGCCATGTAGCATCCGTGATTAGTTATGAGCTCAAATCTGATGGCCTGTAAGTGCCACAGAATCCCAGCTACATAGTTTACTTTATTCACACTGTATTTTTCTGATTCAGGAAAAACCTCTTGGATGCACCATCTTTCTTCAAGGTACTTTGTAGTCTAGATGTCAGTTTTGTGTATCACAACCAAGCAGTGCTTCAGTGGCTGTGAAATGAGCCTATGTGGACTGTCAAAAAACTGCAGTTCCTCCGTCCACCTTGAGGCTGGCTCCAGAAGTGAGTCAGTCTCCATAGTCCCCATGTTCAATGTCCAACTTCACAGCAGAAATAAACATGTTTACAGCCTGCTACGTTTTGGCTCTTAAGCCTTAATATAATTTGAACAGGTTATAAAGTTATGCAGAATTAACAGCGTGGCCGCTTTGGTTGGCAGGTGGTGGCAGTTACAGGTGGTGTCTTTGAGCAACCAGGCTTCATTCAGCCTGACACCCACGTCCATCGCTTTGACCATTGTTGTAAAGTCAGTAGATGTCCCTGTTTCATACTGTCTAGAGTCGCACCTGTACCCTCGACTTCGCATCTTCATAGGCCACTTTCATACCGACCTTATTTCAAATTTACATTCCCGGTAGGACGCCACATTTCTTTTGTTGTCTGCGAAAGATATTTGTGCTAAATCGTATCTGTGCTGCAGTGGACTATCTACCGGAGCACCAGCTCTCTCGTCACACTCTGGGTAAAGTGACAAATGGGCCAAAGTCTCACAAAGCTGATGCAGTCCTTAAAGAATGTAGTTCACCCCCTTCCTCCTCCTCCTCCTCCTCCTCCTCCCTTCCAGCCTCGAATGACCTCTTCCTGGCAGAGTGAGCGGTCAAACATCCTCTCTCTTGGCCCCCGCCGCCTTGTTTCCCCCCCTCAAGGTGAAGTCATTGACTATTCAGCCACTTGTGATGCCTGTCTTTGCACTTCTGATGTTGCCTGGGAGGCGTCCTCCGCCTGCTCTGCCTCCCCATAGGAAAACATCTCTCTCCTTCTCACCCAGCTCAGCACGACGGTGTGTGTTTTGTGCGTTTGTGTGTTTGTTGTGTGCGAGTCAGACAGATAGCTGATGAGTCTGAAATGAACGATTGAACGGTCAGACACGGGTGGAGGATTGTCAGGAGGAATTATGTCAGTTTGTGTGAGAGGAGCTGAATCCAGTGTGACAGGAAGCTGACAGTGGGTTTGCTCTTTATCCATCCTTTTTTGAACTTTCGACTAATATGGGAGGCAAAGTTTCTTTTTATAAACTCAATCTAGGTGCATTTATCTTGACTTTAACTTTTAACACTTTTCTAATGGCTGTTTGTCCAACGATTCAAGTGCATCTGGTGCTCGGTGATGACTCTTTCAGCCAGCTGGATCATTCGAGTTTAGAAAAGTGGATAGCTGCCAAAGTGCCCTCTTGGAAGCCCCTACGGCAGATAAAAGACCCTCTACGGTGCCCTACATGCTAGAAATGTTAAATAATTAGAGTTCCCTGTGTGTTTTTTATTACAGAGGTGCTTTAGTGTGTGTTTAGTTGTAGCTTGAAATCTAATAAAAAGATTTGCAAAAATGTTTCAAATTTCAATCTTCTCCTGGTTGTGCTTGTGATATATTGGGAAAAAAAAGTTTTGAAATATAGAAACCTGAATTTTGAAAGGCCTGATCTTTATTTTTATTATGAAAGTTTTGCAGATTACACTCAGTGCCGACTGTTCTTTCAGAGCTGAGTTTACGACACACACTTTTCAGATCTGCTGTCATAGACATGAATATGAATATTGTTCTTTTGTTTTGAGAGTTTTTAAACTCTCAAATATTAAATAAGTTATGATTCATAACCACTTGAGTCTCAATAAAACTAATAATTATATATCACATTTTCATCTCATGCATGAAGGCATCTACCGGCTCTGTTCAGTGAAACGATTTGAACAGCCAGCTTTATCCCAAGTGGCATTTCTGTCTTCAAAGCTTTCGTTTTGGAATGACGGAGCCAAATTTAGGCATTAGAAAAAAGAAGAAAAAAAAACTCGGAGTGATTATTTATTAATCCTGTTTTGATTAGAAATGTGTCTCCGCTGAGACCCACAAAACAAACTTCAATTCCCGCCACCGTTTCAAGTTTAATACTCCTTTCAGTCAGAGAGAAGCTGACACACAGTAATTGTAATGTCTGTGGTTTTTCTCTCTGCTCTCCTCTGGCTCTTTGTCTCCTTTAACTTCCTCCAGGTGATCTGCTTGGTAATTCAGGGCTGACAGGTCTCGCCCTTGTTAGTAAGGAGTCGGTGAGGTGTTGAAGGTCGGCAGCTGTTTTCTGTTTGTTTCAGTTGGTTTGTGTCTGGATGAGCTGACATACAGGATACAGTCTGTATGACACTGATCATGACCTCTCTCCAAATCACGTTTTCTATAAACCCAACGAGGAAATCCATCCCGTATCCTCATCGCGGTCGCAGGGTGCTCGATCCAATCCCAGCTTTTGTTGCAGGTATCTGGACCTTGATTCTTGACTGTGTGTTTGCATGCCCACAGTCCAACATGTTACACAGATGTAGTGTTTCAAAATAAATGTTGTTTCTGAACATAATCCAGAACAACTATTTAAACTGAAAACTATTTAGTTTGGGTTCCTTTGGTTTAAAACTTCACAGGATGCATAGAGCTGCCTGACATCACCTTTAGGATTTTAAGATTTTTTAATTAGATGTAAAACAAAAAAGAAATAAACAAATCTAATTATATGACCAACAAATGCAAATTAAAATTCTCTCTCACTGCTGACGAGGCTGCAGCAGGTTTAGTTTTAAAGCTAGAGTGAAGATACTAGTTTGAAACAGAAGACACACACTGGTACCATGCCATGCCAGACATGTCAACTTTATGATAATCCCATGTAGTTTTGGGAGCTTTGCATGGACTATAAATGTGCTATTTTTGCAGCATGTATTTGAATATTTTTTGCATACCGGGGTCCCTAAACAGCATAAATTGTGTCTGACTGGAAAGCTGAGACTCTTGTGGATTCATTGAGGCCAGTTGTATTCAGGTGTGGTGATGTTAGTCCCCACAGGAACCATTTCACTGTAGAGAGACCTTTCCTTTTTAGACTTGACCTCAGTGTATGAAACCTTGAGGATAATCACAGCCTCATGAAACTGTGCAACCACAAACTAGAGACTGAGGGAATTCAGAGGATGAATGGCTTTCCTAAGGGGGTTTCTGAGCAATTTCCAGAATTTCCTGTGGTGTTCTATGTGTCTAAATGTGGTATATTGAAGGATTTTCTGACCATTTTTTATCAATTTAGTGGTGAAAAATGTTTAAGTTTTGCACTAAATCTGTGTAAGATAAACCAGAAAAACTGCTCCAACAACTATAACACATAATAGAGCATGACTACAATGTTTATTAGACATTTATAATTAGAAAATATCGTCACATGTCATTGAGCTCATCTCAAATTAATCTTGAATTTCCCAGCTTTCAGATGATGTATAACCTAACCTAATCTAAAGATGTAAATATGTTTATTATAAGGAGGGGTGGAGCTGAAAAGGTTAATGTGAAGCGGAGGAAGCCTGTGGAGCTGAAGCATCAACCACAAAGGATGTCAATCAGGCAACCACGCACAATGAATACTTTTCTTTTAAGCCTTAATAAATGTACAGGAGATCACTCATTTGACAATTAAAGAGGTGAGAGAGAGATTTCTTGGTGGCAGCGTTTTTTAAGTGTTGCACTGGCTCAACTTTTATCCACTTCAGTGACCGTCAGATTGTAAAAATCGATGTTTGCCGTTGGCTCATGCAGCTTTTTGGTGAAACAAAGTCTTTGTCTTGTTGGATCAAAGCCTTAGCAGGAAAAAAAGAAATAGTGTTAACACAGAGAGAAAACAGGTTTACAATACAACAAAGAAAAACAGGACAAAAGTGAATCTACTGCAGGATAAAAGCAGCGGTAATAATGGTAAATCTAGTTAAGTCGGAGGTTGGGCTTCGGTCCGACCCTCCGGGGAGTTTTGAGGGAATCAGAATTCAGCTCACACTCTGCAGCTCCTGAAGTCTGACTCACAGCCGCTACAGAGCTCCAAGGACACACAGGCAGTCTGTCTGTCTGCTTCACACACACACACACACACACACACACACACACACACACACACACACACACACACACACACACACACACACACACACACACACACACACACACAAAAGTCATCAAACATTAACGAACAAAATCCTCAACGTTATTGTTGGGATTACTGTGTTTTAATGACTCAGAAGACACAGTAGGATATTTGTTTTCTAAATCACAGACAACAATAGTGAACCATGGATCATCTAGGGTTATCAATAAATGAATTATTAGTTCATCTGCATACATTTCAACCTGCAAAAGAGAGATGAGATGATAAAAATGAGTGGCCGGGGCGTGAAACGTCTTTTAAATTTACTTTTACTCACAATCCTACATTTATTTTACAAGGTTCTCCACAGTGGATCATCATCTGTAAAGGCTTTTTATGCCAGATCCTTTCTGACACAGCCCTCTACGTTTATCCGGCCAATGAGCAAAACCTGGTTCAGTGTCTTGCCTAAGAACACTTTGAACCCAGGGATCAGCAGATGACCCGTTCACCTCAAGATGTACATAATCTAATGAATACCCTTAAATGTAATGGAAGCCTTAGGCTGGCTGTATTCTATATTTTTGTTATTGTCATCAAAACCCTATGAAAAGATAGCCTGGCATCCCAATTTGTAAATGGGATTCAACAGAAACGTATCATCTTGTATCAAACCTGTCCTGTATTAGATTGGGTAGATTAGGTTGTGATTGGTTTGCCCGGATCCAGGTTGGGTGGAAATCTGTCGGCGGAGGACCAGATGCATCTGAGAGCAAACAGAACAAGCTTGCAGATTCGTCTGGTTCTCAGATTAATGAAAAGACTAAAACCAACAATGTTTCTGTCTCTCAATATTTACAGATACATTCTCAAAAGAAACAACAGTGTCCCTGTTCATGGTAATGAAGGAACATGTCATGTTGAAAGTGTTTATTTGTGTAGATGTTTTGGCCTTTAAGAAGTCAAGACTTGGTTTTGGTCTTTTTATTCGTTGACAATACGAAAAATAGAAAATATCACCAGACGTATCCTTTAAAGAAGCAAAGGTTTGGTCATGAATCTTCATCCGGCCTCAGTTCTACGTTGGGTTCTTTTTGGTGGAGATGCTTTAAAACCAAACTCTGCAGTCCAGACTTTCTTTTCATTTCAAGTTCAAACATGTTGTCCCTCCCCCTCCCTTCTTGCCTTCTACCCACAGACTGGATGCGCTTCTATCTGTGCTGCTGTGTGCCATCTGTCTCCTCGTCCTGCCGTCGTCCTCTACCCCCGACCACGAGTCAGGTACGCATCCCTTCCCTCTCTGTCCCCGTCACTTTCCACGCTACCATCCACCGCTGACATTCACGACTCCATTAAATCATTCACGACCTCTGACTTTTAAGGGCAGCGGGGTGCTCTTTAATCATTTCCCGTCGTTCATTGTTTTTTTCGCCAACACGTGCACTCTGGAGGCCGTTTTCAAGGGTGTCCGACTGCTCCAGAAGAAAATCGAGTTTAACTGATGGGCTGAGGGATTCAGCTGAATATCTTCTCCTTTAGTTGTGTCAACAGAAGCAGAAGCTTAGGACATTATAATACAAGACAGATATCCAACTGTGTATTAAAGTAATAAATAAATACAGCTTTAATATTGAGTTGACCAATCTTGGTCATTTTACTGACAAAGGGTGGTTGCCATCGCCCCTCATCTACTCCTGCTAACAACTCACAAACCTGCCGGTATGATATTGTCATTTTTTACTATGAGTTTGCAAAAATGTGCCTGTAGGTCAACGCTGATATTAAATGTAAAGCTGTGGCTCTAATGTCTGGGTGCAGAGTTCTGCTACAAAACTGGAAAAGCAAAAAGTTTGTGTTTGTGGATGAAATGACTGTGAAATGTACAGACATTTATGGTGCCCAGAGGATGAACCATCATGAGGTTAGCATTTTTTGGTTTTATTAAATCTTATGGATGAATTGTCATGAAATATGGTTCAGAAATTCATGTTCCCCTCGGGATGAAGTCATTCAACGTTGGTTGAACGTCCTCTGAGGTCTCATCCAGCACCACCATCATGTCACAAATTTGATGCCTACAAATCTAAAGGTAGTTCCAATCAGTGTGAGCTGTACTTAGTTTTTATTGACCCGAGCGTGATATCAATCGTCACCCAACAAAAAGCCGAGGTATATTTCTTAAAATGTCACCCATTACTTTCAAGCTTGCCTCTCCTCAGATGATTCGAAGCTTCTCCAGGTGACCATCCCCAGACCCTTGTTCGTGTCTGCTGTGTTGGGTGGCACCCTGGTATTACCATGCCTGGTGTCTCTGGCACACCCGCCGCCGTCCCCCTCCACCAACGGTCGCCACGCTGTGCTATCCCTCCCCCGGGTCAAGTGGAGCGTCCTGACTCATGGCCGAGAAACAGAGATCCTGGTGGCCCGCGGCGACAGGGTGAGAGTCAGCGAGGCTTACAAAGACAGAGCCTCGCTGCTAAACTATGCCTACTCCCCCGCCGACCTCACGCTGCGGCTGGAGAGTCTGAGGCAGAACGACACCGGCTTCTACCGCTGCGAGGTGCAGCAGGGACTGGAGGACGCTGACGATTTGGCTCAGGTCAAGGTCAAAGGTGAGATTTGAAAACCAAACTCCACAAAATATTTGAAAACCATGATTTATTCAATCATCACACCGCCTCCTTCCTTTGTGGAGGTCATGATGTTTATTTCTTGAATTATCTTGTGTTGTATCTGTATAGACACAAGGTGGACAAAATAATGGGAACACATACAACCCAGTGCAACAACCTCTATGACACAAAAACTGATAAGTAGCTTAAACTGTGGCACCATTACCACAAGGGAGACTGAAAGACCTGGCAGAGTGTGCACGGTTGAGCCAGAGGTTTTATGCAGCATGGGTTGATTAGTTGATGAGGTGCAGGTGCCAAAACAGACGAGAAGAAAGAAGACAAACAGCCTTCACTTGATTAATTCACTGTTTCTAAAGTGGAAACAGTGACTGCCGTAAAAAAAGATAAAATAGTCCGGTGGTATTAACAGAAATAATCAAACTGTCTACTGGGTTTAGAAAAACCTGCTGTGTGTCTCTCATAGTTCTGTATCTTTATTATACAATACACACTCATACACTCGCATCTGTGATGAATGGTCGTGTCATTAAGCCATAGATTATGGATTATCTGACCACAGTCATTTGTAGGTTCATATATCAGGTGCTAAGTGCTGCTTACTGTGTTATAAGTAGACAGAAAAAAGGTGCAGTCTGGTGAAGACTGACCAAAGAGTCATTTATTATTAATCCAATTTATTTATTTATTCTTCATTTAGTAGGGACAATGCATAAAACATGTATTCTACCAGATTTTAGCCAAATTACCAACACTCACTGCCTCACAGCACAATAACCACAGACCTGAACAATGTTTTTAAAACTAAGTCTGAACGTACTGCACTCTTTGATACTCAGTGGTGAAGAATTACCACATCCTGGCAGCCTTAACGGAGGAGCAGCCCCCTCTAGAGGAAGGCTTGAGCCAGGCCTGCACATTTTAACAAACTGTGTACGAGGCTGTGGTGCTAAAAGTGAATGAATTCAGCAGCTCAGTAGATCTCAGATCATCATATTCAGATGAACATTAATGGATTTTAATACTTCAGGCTCGATGTCAGGCTCAGATGAGATATTCATGTTCAACCTTTAGAAGTGTCTCTGTGGACAGCAATTAGAGAGGACTACAAAGTAAGCTGCATAGTGCATCTTGTTTCTCGGTACATGTGATGATAAAGCTTTTGGCAGTTGCAGCACTCTTTTGGAAGGAAAACTAGTTTCTGAAAAGCTTGTACAGGTGAGAAAAAACAACCACAACCACAAATGCCGTTTGGTGAAGCAGCAGTGAAATGTCTTGATGTGTCTGTAATTATCTAACATATCTCAATTATATGAGCAAAATCATGTATCATTGTCCTCTTGAAAATCTTGGAAGCTTCAGATTTGAATGGAAACATGCAAACTGTCAATCACCCTGCCTCTAATGTGTCTTTGCAGAATGATCGCACAAAGCATGTCATGGTCCAGACTTCATAAATCTGTTGTTTGGGGTTTTACAGGTGTGGTGTTCCATTACCGTGATGCATCCAGCCGGTACGCCTTTACCTTTGAGCGGGCCAGAGAGGCCTGCGAGGAGATCGGGGCTGAAATTGCCACTCCAGAGCAGCTACTGGCCGCTTACCAGAGTGGATACGAGCAGTGTGATGCAGGCTGGCTCTCAGACCACTCCGTGAGGTGAGCATCCAAGAGAACCTGGTCCAATGTCAAACAACATCACTCAACACTGGATCAAGTGTCCTCTCAGCTGAAAGTTCTGCATTTGAGGCACTCAGACGTTCAGTCCTTAATGCAGCTCGACAAAAGCAACAGCGCTAAACTGCACCACTGACATGTCGCTGTCCACGTGGCTGAGGGGGCATCGAGTATGGAGGTCGGTCAATCAGGCACTCATCTGATCTGAAACCAAACATTTCTCCCCACTTCAACACTCACTCTGAGAAGGCATGATGTTTGGAGCGCTGCCATTACAAAAGAAGAGGTACTTAGTGTTTCAATGCAATGCAATATTTCCTTCCACAGATATCCCATTCAGATGCCGAGAGAAGGCTGTTTTGGGGACATGGATGGAATGCCAGGAGTGAGGAACTATGGCCTGTTAGAGCCTGATGAGCTGTATGACGTCTACTGCTACGTGGAGAATATTGAAGGTAAGACAACCAAAAGGAAACTGCGTCTACTACTCTTGATTTTGATTGTGAAAACACAGCAGCAACTGGGTAAAGATCATTCAGACTTGACACCTGTCTCTTTGCCTAAAGGTGAAGTGTTCCACGGCTCCACCCCCCAGCGTTTCACCTTCTGGGAGGCCAAGGCCTACTGTCTGAGTCACGGGGCCGAGCTGACCACCACAGCTCAACTATACGCAGCCTGGAACGATGGACTGAATCACTGCAGCCCAGGGTGGCTGGCAGACGGGAGTGTGCGCTACCCCATCGTCACCCCTAGAGAGCGCTGTGGAGGTGGTGAACCCGGGGTCAAAACTGTCTACCGCTACAGCAACCAGACGGGCTTCCCAGAGGTTCACACCCTACATGATGTCTACTGCTTCAGAAGTAAGAGTTGACTTGACTTCTTTGACTGTCTTGAGATGGTCTTGACTGGATGTCCTTGTTACTCCCCACAACATAACATTTTCTAATTCTCCTCTATTTCAGGCTACAATGGCCCGCACACAGAATCCCCTCAGGATTCTCTCACCACTGAGCCAGAGGATATTGGCCAGGACATTGTTTTCCTAACTAATCCTGCAGAGGAGGAGGTCAGCCTGAGTGATGTAACGACAAAGGGGGGCGAAGAGGTCCTACATGCCCAGACAGCTAATCCTGTAGAGCAGGGCCCTGTGGAGGCTCAGTCCACAACATCAGGTTATGACAAGGAACAACTGCTGACGGCGCACATTCATCAATCTGTCACCCCTTCATCCGAGCATCCAGAGCACTCGACCCCAGAGGACACCTTGGAGCTAATAGAAAAGGACAGTTACCCAGAGTCCTATCAGCCAGCTCCTGAAGAAAACCAAGACAAAGATCATGAAGACCCAGACAAAGATCATGAAGACAAAGACACAGATCATAAAGACCCAGACACGGATCATGAAGACAAAGACACAGATCATGAAGACCCAGACACAGATCATGAAGACAAAGACACAGATCATGAAGACCCAAAAACGGTTCATGAAAACCCAGAGACAGATCATAAAGACAAAGACATAGATCATGAAGACCCAGACATAGATCATGAAGACAAAGACACAGATCATGAAGACCCAGACAAAGATCATGAAGACAAAGACACAGATCATGAAGACCCAAAAACAGTTCATGAAGACCCAGACACAGATCATGAAGACCCAGACAAAGATCATGAAGACCCAGACACAGATCATAAAGATCCAGACACGGATCATGAAAACCCAGACAAAGATCATGAAGCCAAAGAAACAGATCATGAAGACCCAGACACAGATCATAAAGACCCAGACACAGACCATGAAGACCCAGACACAGATCATGAAGAGTCTCACATACTTCCAACAACTTCTCCAAAGGCTGCTGGTGTTGGTGTTGGTGACGACTCCACTTCACCCACACCCGATGTGACAACTTCAGAGAGTGGAAAGACCTCAGAGCATCATATTCCTGTGACTGAAAGCCTGGATATGCCAGGTCTTAACGCTTCTGGAACTGATGCAAATGAGCTCCTTAGCAGCTCTCCAGAGGTTCCTCAGAGGAGCGACCTTCCTGTTTTACAAGAGGACCACACTACAGACGCACACCACGCAGAACACACCTCGGAAACTGAGCTCGTCTACTCGAATACCACGCATGACGTCACAGCACTGCCGGAAGACGCCAGCGCTAGTTCTGTTGAGGACATGTCAGCACTGACTGCTTCACCCCACAGCGAGGAAACAGATGTTTACTTCACCGCCACGTCGCCATCTTTTGACACCAGTACACCTGAGATCCATCCAACAGAAGAGGAATCCGGAGAGGAGAGTGCGAGTCCTCCCCTAGATGAGGAAACACAAAACTCAGTGACTCAAAGTTTGGTTGGCATGGACGCCTCTGCCACCTCTGGACTGGTTCCTACGTCTGATTCAGGTAAGTATCCAGGAACAGAGTCAAAATTGATGTTTCTGAGTCTTTTTTATCCCATATGCGTTGTCCTATATGACACCTATTCACCAGTATCTGGCTCAACGATGACAAAAAACAAATTTTTTTAGGTATTTTTGGGTGTTCTTAATGATATTTTAGAGTCATTGTCTTTTTTCCGATGATTCATCCTGCACCCCAGGAGATTTCCTGCTTATGATGATGTCAGAGCGTAGGGCGGCTACATCCATCTGTGGCTGGGCCTTTCTATACAAAATCTCAACTTTATAACCTTTTTCACAGGTTTTGTATCAGAATATATATTTGCTGATTTTCCCTCTCCAGGCTACTCTAGCTTTAACTGTATGTGATTCACAGAGACTCTTGATGGACGGATCGGCTTTAGTGTAATAACTCGTGCAACCCACCTGGAAGGTAAGTGCACACCGGACCAGTTTAATCTAGATTCGTAGGGAGGTGTAATAACATTTTGTATATTTCATTGACATGTAGTCTAAGACCTACATTGTCATTCTTTCATTTCCTACTCCAGCTGTCCATTTTCCAACTAAATTTCTTTCATTTCCTACTCCAGCTGTCCATTTTCCAACTAAATTCCTTGATAGAAAATAAAATAAAAATGATAGATATTTTTAACATATTATTTCAGATTATCCCTTTTTTTGTCAGGTTCTGATCCTATTCAAGAGCACCTTGGTGTAGCTGAGACGTCCATCCCAATCGGTCATGTTGATGAGGAATCCAATAGCACTTCAGAGGAGGCAGAACCAGATGATCCGACTGAACAGAGCGGACATATTCATCCTGCAGAAACTCCAACAGCAGAGGTCACCACAGTCACAGATGACTCAGGCTCCAGTGTAGCTGTCACTATCTTAAACAGTGATCCAGTTACTTTGTTGACATCGCTTGCATCCGTAACTCTGTCTCCCCCCTCTGTGGAGGTCGAAGCTAGCTCCCCAGAGATTATAACCTTCATACCTGAAAGCAATGCTTCATCTGGGGCAGAATCCCTGGAGGACTACCAGGACAAACTTGAACAGGAAGGATTAGGAGAAAATCCCGAAGTGTTCCTCAGCACAACCCAAAATATCACAGACAGTGGTCCGGAGGGGAAGGAACAAGAAGCCAGAGAGGGATCAGGTGAATCGTCCGGAGAGAGCCCAGAGGTGAAATCAGGCCTGCTGTTGACAAATCCAACTCTCTCAACCGACCACACTTCTGAGGAAACCGATGACGGTGGCACTGATATACCAACTGCTTCAGATGTAAAAATCACACTGGTCCCTCATCTGACCCACACACCCAGCTGGGAACCAGAACCTTCTTCCTCCACACTGCAGGAGTCTCGCTCCGATCGGGAATACAGCGTCGAGGTTCCCGTCACAGAGGAAGTGACTGATGAAGTCTCTAAGGAGCACGAGGTCGTGGCCGAGGCTGGGATCACCACCAGGAGCATCCCTGGTGTGTTTAGACCAAAAAACTTTGGTCTTTTAACTTAAAATGTGACTATATAAACTGATTGCCTACTTCGTTAGGTAGACTTCAATCTAATGTGATCCAATATAACAGCTCTGCCATGAATTCAGGTTAATAGTACAGTAGTTTGTCTGAAAGGCATTCTGCATTTAGAAATAACCTTTTTGTCTCAACAGAACATGGATCAGAGGGAGTTGAGGAGGAGACCAGCACAGATGAGCCTTCATTTAAAATGTGCACATGGCGTCCGGATAACGAGGAAACCACTGGTCCAACACTCCACGCAGACAGCAGCGACGTGACGCTCACCGCTTCCTCCGCGTTCACAGAGTATTTTCAAAAAGATGGCGAGACCGCCATGGCTGCCTCCCTGCCTGCTGCCAAAGAGTCCGATGCGAGACAAGAAGCCACTTCAGGTACTCCGTAAAGAAGAAGAAGAACAGCTGGTGTTAAAAGTCTTTATCGCTGATGGCTTGTCTCTGAAAATGCCCGATCAGGAAAGAGATTTACTGGATGCTGCAGTTTAGCACCTGAGGCCGACTCAGCACAACAGAGAGATGAGCATGCCTGTTTGAAATAAACTTCAAAACGTGTCCCTGCATCTCCAATCGTTTATATATTTTACTATGAAAACACTTTATCCACCTAAAGCATAAAATGGATTTAAAGATTATTGGGGTATTAATAATTTATGATTTTAAAATGTTTTCGTTGTTGTACCAGCATGAAATGATGAATGCTGAGACGTCTATCCTTTTATCCATTCATCACCACAGGCTATTCAAACTTCTACATTTACTCTATCAGTCCATAAGCAACATTAAGAAACACAGATACTTCTGGGTCATGTACCTGATGTAACAGCTCCCTCTGCTGGTTTTTTACCTTTAAAGAAATTTCATTTGCAAATTAGATGTCAGTAAAAAGATATTTGACCTCTCGAGGACCTCTGAAAGTGTTTGTGTGGATGCAGGACTCTGAGCTTGACTCTCTGACTTTGAAATACTGAATAATGAATATATAGAGAATATTCGTTTTGTTAATAAGTACCACCATCGTCACACAGCTGCAGACTCCTGCCTGGAGAACCCTTGTTTGAATGGAGGCACTTGTGTCGAAGGCGAATCAACAGGGTGTGTTTGCTTGCCCGGTTATGGAGGAGACATGTGCCAAACAGGTTCAGTGTCAACTATTTAATAAACATATAGATATCTTCCCAGTACTAAGAAGACAATACTTCATTAATTTCCTGACCTTTTTTTCTCCCTCTCTCTCTCTCAGACCTGGATGCGTGTGAGCCCGGCTGGGAGAAGTTTCAGGGATTTTGTTATCGTCACTTCTCCAAGAGGCAGAGCTGGGAGGCGGCCGAGCAGCACTGTCGCATGTGTGGCGGACATCTCATTTCAGTCATGACCCCCGAGGAGCAGGACCACATCAATGGTAAAAACCTGAAAACACACCATCCATTTAGATCACTTGTTCCCTAACCTGGGACCCACTAGGGAGCGCCAAAACTTCACTTCCATCTCAAAGTCCCAGGCTGAGTTTGAGTCCCAGTACATCCCTGCTGTGAAATATAAAATGCTTGTAACTGTTTCAATTTAATAAAAAAAACAGATAAAACGATGAGAAAGGACAGTGTGAATTTGCAATCATCAAATCTCATGTGTTTCTTCTTGAACAGTTTGTGCTTTGGTAAATGACACTTCAACAGAGACGTATATCTTACAGCAGATATCTAGCGATCTTTTGTAATAACATTCCTCCAGTTCTCTTGAAAAAATCCAATGTGATGACAACGAGGCCTCCCAAAATTGTCCAGACAAGACACAACAACCACCTTTCGTGTCTTCTCCTCTCATTGGATCCATTATTTCCCACGAAATGTCACGGTTTTTGAAGTTGGTATTTCGTGTGGCGAACGAGGCGACAAGATAGTTATCTGACAGGCCTCTGCGGGCGGGTTGCTATGGCTTGTATAGACTCATACTCTTTCTGTTAGACAAGCAAACGTTGGAGTCATTTTCTTTTTTTTTTTACACAAGCTCAAATTCAGGGTTGCATAACGTGAAAACTTATCAACTTGTTTCAGTGTGTTTACACTGTATTAACAGTATCTCTATTACAGCAGCTTTAAACTCAGACTCAGTCTTGACTTGATATCAAATATTTGATCTTAGTTTTGACTTGGTAGTGGGTGTATTTAGTCTTTAGGCGGTCTTGGTGTTTGGTGCAGAGATCTACAGCGACCTTATATCACCAGCAGATTGGATCTCGGATCAGGGTTTGTTGGTTGTTCCTCGTTCCAGACTCAAAACGAAAAGAGACGGTGCTCTTGAAGTTAAGGCTGCTGTTGTACTTAAGATCTGAGGGCAGTATGCAAACATGTAACACATTATAATGCAGTCGTGCCCATCTTAAGGAGATGTTTAATGTTTAAAAGCTAAATATGGGGACTTAAAGTAAATGTTGCCATTTATTTTCATCTGTGTTTTATTTATTACTTTTATATTGTGTATTCTGTTTGGAAAGTTGTCATAAATTCACTTTACTTACTTGATATACCCCTCTCTTATTTCCTCTCCTCGTGCATTTCATTTGTAGACAAGTACAAAGAATATCAGTGGATTGGACTAAATGACAAAACCATCGAGGGAGACTTCCGCTGGTCGGACGGGAACCCTCTGGTGAGTTTGACTTGGTCCATGATTTGTTTTGACCCGCTGACGGTGTCAAATATGTGAGACTGTCAAGTTGTCAAAATACTTTTTGAAAAGTTTCCTGTGATTGTCTCGGCCGTCTTAAAATTCAAAAAAGCTGTATTTGATTTAGTCCTTTACTTCACTTATGTGTCTTTGTTTTAATCAGCTCTATGAGAACTGGTACAGAGGCCAGCCTGACAGCTACTTCCTGTCCGGTGAGGACTGTGCGGTGATGGTGTGGCATGACGGTGGCCGCTGGAGCGATGTGCCGTGCAACTACCATCTGTCCTACACCTGCAAAAAGGGAGTCTGTGAGTTCACCTGATTTGAAATGCACCTTGTTTTTTTTTAAATCCGCCCTTGTTCTAAGGATCCAAGAAGTCTCATTTATCTTCCATCTAACAGCATCCTGTGGCGAGCCCCCCAAGATTCCCCACGCTAAGGTGTTTGGGAAGAAGCGGTTGCGCTATGAGACCAACACCAAGGTGCGGTACTACTGCGAGGACGGTTTCGCGCAGAAACTGAATCCTGTAATCAAGTGTCTGCCCGGCGGCCAATGGGAAGAGCCTCTGATAATCTGCCTGCCAAGTAAGTGCATAAAAGGGCTGACCTCAATTAAGCATCATTAGAAGCTAATAAGTGAATGTGCTCAGGGGTTATTTACTTTTCCTGTTTTGTCTCCCGCCTCCAGCCCATTCGATGGAAGAAGACTCAGTTACCTCGCTTCCTTACCAGCACGAAGCGGTCATGAAGGTCATGGAGGTCATGGATATCATGGAGGTCACGGAGGTCATGGACACAGCCACAGAGAAAGCAGCTCCTTTGTTCTGGGACATTAAGTGGAGCGTCTAAAGCCATCCTGCCTTTTTTTTAAATATATCACACCTTCTTCCCATTTCTCTTTTCTTGTGTCTCAGACTTTTTCTTCTTGCATTCCTGCAACTTAAACTGTATAAATCTAATCCATCCAAACACCTGTTTTTCTTTTTTAGTAACCGCTTATTCTTATCAGGGTCATGGGGACAAATCTAATCTTTCATATTAAAGTCATCTCAAAGCCACACAAGCTTTAGGTGAATTTGGTCAATGAGCCAGTTGAAACAAACAAATGAGTTGAATTCTTCCTAAACTAGATATCTCTGGAAAAAAACCTTCCCAAAATGACATCATGAGATAAGAGAGGATTTTCCACACTGCTCCAAAACAACTCTTTAACTCAACGTCCGTCTCCCTTTTTGGACTGTTTGTCCATTCTTGTTTTCAGCAACAAGTCCTCTCTTATCTTTTGACTTTGACACAGTAGGTCATCTTTTATTTCTTTGCAGAGACGCGTTCATAAACATCAACATCAGAATATGCCTAAAACACAAAAACACAAGATAATGTGTGTTTTATCAGTCTGCATTCCTTTGAATAAACCAAATGAAATATTGGCTTCAATGTAAACATAAAGTAGGATACTGTCCCAAGAGTTAAATATAAAACAGAAAATATTTAAAAACATATGATTCATTACAGGATACTTACTTTACTTACTCAAAAACAGTAATCAGTGGTTAGCTTCACTCTCGTAATCAGCAGCTAGTTTGTAACTAAACTGTTTCATTCATGAACGTGACTGTTGGAGCCGTGCATGCTGTATTTGAACATATCTGAAACAAACAGCTGCTCGTGCAGTTTAGCAAAGTATGAATGAATCCTCAGCATCAGCTGGTCTGACGTTCACTAAAGCCTGTTCTACTTCAAATCTGGAACATTTTTTACTCTTGTAAGATCATTGTTAGGAGCTGCCCCCTGTCTGATACACTTCATTTCCCAGACTGCACTCTTGAAAAAGACCCGTTCATTTGACACCACTCTGCGGCGTTGATGGAGGGCGTTTAAATAAAAGATGGGGCTGCAGAGTTGATCTAAACATGGAGTTCTACTGAGAGTCTGTTGTAGTTCTGCTGTCGTCTGATTTTTACTTAGTTGCATTAACTAGGCCTCCCCAGTGAACATCCCAGTTTCTCTCGGCTACCAGTCCCACTGTGTTTTATGTCGACAAAAGGGAGTAAACTCAAATAAAACCTGTGTGCTAAATGTTTCCAGATATGCTAAAAACTCTTTTTATTCTTGGAGAGAAAGTAGACCTCACCTCCTCACCTTCAATTCTTTAATACGATTTTAGATAAAGAGAAAGTAAACCACGAGGGTGTCCCATCACCGGATCACCACCCACAACACAAGGCTGACCCACTTGAGTATCTCTGTGCACACATGACATCTTTTTTTAAGAGTGCGGATCACTGACTCTGCTCGTCCTCTGGTGCTTTTTATTCAGGTGTCTCTAAGACTTTGTTGTATAGTTTGCTCATATGAACTGTACTGTATTGTGTATTAGCACACAGTATAATCAATCATCTCCTAATCAGAGAGCTTAATTTTGAATAACGAATCTAGGTGACTCTGTAGCGGCAGTGAGGTGACAGCTGTGCTTCGGGGATCAATGAGGACAAATTTTCGATGATGCAACGACGTCTCATGTATTGTATCTTTTCTAGTTTTTAAAGAAGTGCGATGACAGTAACAACGCAGGTGATGTTAACTGCTGATCTAATGAACGTATGCTAATAAATGTACAAGTAGAAATAAGATAGTAAAAATGGATCCAATGAAAAATAAGAAATAAAACGTAATGGTTTTTTTTTTAACATAGTCTGAATTTTTACTGTTGTTACAGCTTGTCTGTTGATTTAACTGTATGACAAATGACATTAAAGATGTTTGTAAAAATCTATTTGTAATATATATCATCATCATATGACTCCTAACTCACAGCACCTGATTTTGTATTGCTCTTGACGCTTGCATTGAAGCCTTCACTGCTGTGAAAAAGGATTATTAAGTAATTTAATCCACCAGTTAATCTAAATTCAGGAGTTTGTGCTCCCTGCTGAGTGCCATTAACTGTCTTTCTTGATACTACCACAAGAAGTCCCCAAAGTAATAAAGTTTTAGATCCAACATGCAGGCCTTTAATATTTTCTTCCATGCTCCAATTATTGTTTTGAATGAAAAAGGTTTTCATTTGCTACAAAGGTCCATAACTATGTTTTCATTAGTGTTTAATCACCTGAACATTAGGATCATTGTGTTTTTGTTAGAATGGACACACTAACTGCTGGCACTAGATTGGATTTATTGCACTTTACAGCCACAGTAGTTTCTCCTACATGTTTGAAATAAGAGGGTAAGGTCCCTGCAAAAGGATGACATGCAAATTCGTGAGCAGTATTCACCACTAGGTGTCACTAAATCCTCCACACCCTTTAAGTTAAGTTAAGTTGAAACTTTATTGATCATGTTTGTACACCTCCAGCTGGCACCTGTTGGAACACACACATAGACAGATGCCATATACAGTGGGCATCAATTTACAGTTCACTTCCAATTTTTCCCGAGCAGCGAGTGCATTAACTAACTAACTAACGAACTAACTCAAATCAACTGAATGTTGAAGTGAGTTGACTTTAGTTTTCTTTGGTCTGGCTT